>NC_056740.1:431733073-431770573 GCF_019279795.1 Protopterus annectens | reverse complement strand
GAGGGGCCAAAAACATAAGGCCTCCGAGGAGAGCACCAATACCTGCATGGTACCCCAATTATGTCTTGGAAAAACTCATACTGCCGCCTTTTGAGCCAGCCATTTGAGCCAGCCAATACAGCTGAAATAAAGTTCTTATCTTGGAAAACAGCTCTGCTCCTAGCAGTTACCTCTGCAAGATGAGTCTGTGTTAGGCACTCATGGCTGTGGAACCTTTACCATTTTCCATCCCGTCAGGGTTTCTCTGAGGACGAAGCCGACATTTATGCCTAAGGTAATGTCCAGTGTGGCCCTTAACCAAACCATTCATTTGCCTTCCTTTTATCCAAACCCACAGAATAAGGGTGAGACTCTTGCATTCTTTGGACTTGCACAGATGGCTACGTTTCTACTTGGACAGAACTAAAGCTTTCAGAAAGACTGAGAAACTCTTGGTAGCATATGCTGCAGGATCACAAGGAAAGGCTTTCTCAAAGCAGACTATTTCAAAATGGATAGGCCACTGCATTTGTCTCTGCTATTCACTACATGGCAAATCAGTGCCCAAGGGCATTAGGCCTCACTCTACCAGAGCAGCAGCTACTTCAGCAGCCTTCCTCAGAGGAGTACCAACCAAAGACATTTTAGAGGCTGCAACTTGGAGTTCAGTGCACACTTTTACCAAACACTACCACTTACCTCTATTCTAAATCCAGAGCAGGCTTTGCCACTGCAATTCTGCAGGGCCTTATAGCCTCTCTTAATCTTTAGACCCAGCCACCCTACCTCAGCTTTGGGATTCAACCCAAGTGTAATGACTGCAACAGTGAAACATTATGAACGTAGTACAGTTGTGTACCTACCGTAAATGTAGATGTTGGTGTATTCACTGTTGCAGTCCAGGTTATCCACCCACTATCCCCCTTTTCTCTTTGCTGGGACTTATCTGTACTTCTCTATCCTATACAACCTATGTGGTGTATTTGCTTGTAGATGAAGGAAATGTTTATTTTTGTGCATGCATACTTATTGGCATAATTTAGCCTACCATTTTGGGGGCAACTGACATCTGGGGCAAGAAAAACAGAAGAAAATGGCGTTGACTGCATCATTTATACCCCTGGCGCACTGACGTCAGGGAAGAGGCGACAGCAAGCGATGCCGGACGTAGATGATACTCTGCTGTTGGCTTGGAGGCCCTTATAAGCCTGGCCAAGAATTTCACCATGTTTCCTCAGTCAGCACCTGTTTTCCCTGTCAAGCAGGGACACCGGTGGGATCCCAGTGGTGTATTTTCTGTTTCCCATCCAGTCGTCCAGGTACAGGGCTAGAGAGACATCAGAGTTCTCCATTGACTTTTTTTCTTTCGGTGCAGTGGTCCTTCTTGGAGCTTCCAATGTTCTGTAGGATAGTCTCATCAGCCTTTTCAAGCAGTACCTTCTCTGGTGGCTTCAGCCTTCTCTGGTAACTTAAGGTAGTCTATTTGTTCATCCACAGCCCAAGGCTGTGGTGACCATGCATGCTTCCTAAGTGGGGTGAGGCAGGGGCATTATCTGGGGAAAGCAGTCCAAGGCACCTTGTCTTCATAAAGGCCAACCTACATACAAGTGCTTCTGGTGTTGCCTGCATTTCAGCATTCTCTCCTTCATAGGACTATTGCAGTGCAGTCTGACAACATGTTGGTAGTCTGGTTCTCCCTTGTACCAGATCATACACTGTGTCAAAAAGCCCTCTGGGTTTGGCAGTGGGCAGTTTCTTGTAACCGTTTCCTGATAGCTGCGTACATCTCTGGGAAGTCCAACGTGACTACTGACTGAGCAGGAGTGTTCTAATGCCTCAAGTGGTCCCTCCAGAGTTGCAGAGATTTATTTTCTGTCAGTGAGGTCAGCCTTGCTCTAACCCATCTCGCTAGTGAGAAAGTGCAGCAACTTTCGCCCCAATTCCCCCTGTAGTGGAGTCCCAGAGGAATATGCTCTTCCACTATTGGCCCCTGGGTCTTCTGTATGCCTTTTTCCCCTACCCCATTGATCCATCAATTAAGGACTATGTACTGGCCTCAACAGATTGTTTCCCTTCTATATGAACCTTGGGGTTTTGGACCCAGTTGCAGATCTCCCATCTCACCATATGGGAATGGTAATTTACGCAATCTCAAGTTGACAGCTTGGCTGCTCCAGTTCTGATCTTAGCCAGGCAACCCCTTCTGTGCCTTCCCCTGTCTGACACATTTGTGTCTCAAATTCTCCAGTAAAATTTATCGCAGTAAGTGGAAACATTTTTGCTTGTTGAGCAAAGTCTTGGGATAGACCCTTTCACCACTCCTAGTTCATACAGTTTTCGATTTTTAACACTACTTTGAGGGTTCATTTGCAACTACTGGTAGTACAATTAGCAACCATAGTGAATTTCTATTTTGTTGAAAATGGATTATTTCTCAAATACCCTTTGCCACCTTGGGACTTACATTTTGTTCCCAGGCAAAATTGCCCTGTTTTAGCCAGCAGCCCACTGACCTGAAATTCTTGTCATGGAAGGCCCTCTTCCTAGTGGCAATCACATCCACTAGAAGAATGCCTGAACTGCAAGCCTTATCGTCAGTTGCCTTATTTGACTTTTCACAAAGATAGTCATCCCTCTGTACTAGTATTACTTTCAATGTATTCTCCGAAACCATTCTGGGATGAATCAGTCTGACTTGCTAGTTTTTTTTTTCTTTTTCAAAATAAAGGGGCGTGTTCTTTACATGTGCTAGATGTTCAGTTGTTTGTACCTTCGTAGGACAAAGGACCTTTTAGAAAAACTGATGTTTTGGAGCCTTTTGGGATACTAGAAACTGTCTTACTGTGTCCAAGGTGACTTTAGCCAAATGGCTCTTTGTGCATTTCTTTTAGTTACCATTCTCAGGAAAAGCAATTACCCCAAGCCTGCTCAAGCTCATTTTAGTAGAGCCATGGCTACCTTCTCTGCCTTTCAATCCAGGGAGAGTTTATGCAGCAGCCACATGGACCAGTCACCATACCTTTATTACTCATTACAAATTGGATTTAGTTTCCAGGAGTAGAGCTGCATTTTGGACCTGTAGTCCTAAGGAATATTCTTCCATGGGCCACCCAAGATGCAGGATGGTAGGAACTCTCTACCCATCCATGAGGGTAAGGTGAAAATTTACATCACATAGTTGTGTGATGTGTGTTGTCCATTTTCACCTTTTCCTCAAACCCACCCACCAGCCCCGTACTGAAGCCTCTGACGGATAACAGATCCTGGATTATATGTTCTTTTTTTATTCAGCATAACCTTACAATGGCTTCTACTTTTTGAGGAATACATGCATGTGTTTTCCATTGTTCTGTGGATCCCTTTTCTTTATGTATGCTTATATTCATATACACGCTTGCACACTTGTATTGATTGTGTGTCTTGGTAAAGGGGAGGTGCTCAAGAGCAGAGTTTGTGACAATGACCTTTGGTAATGGGTGGAGTCGGCTCATAGCCATATCAGCTCAGAGGGTCTGATCTGAGCCAATCCATGAAGAAAAGGTGAAAATGAACACCACATATGGAATGTTATGGTAAGTGCATACCCCCCGGCTTTGTGTACTGACGTTCATCCTATACTCTGTAAAGCTCAATTGTGTGTGTGTGTGGGGGGATTAAACAGGCAGTCAGCTGTCATTCTCAACAGTTTCTCCCTTAGTTACTCAATACGCTGGTTGAGAGGTTTGTATTCCGGTATGGGTAGGGGCATACATCTTTTTACTACTGAACGTGCTCCAGCTGTTCACAAAGAACCATGCCTTTTGGGACCTGTCACAGAATTAATTTCATGCTTCCTAGAGGGCAAAGCAGGCAAATGTTAGTCACGTGCCTCGCTCCCCATTCACTTCCACTAGTCAGTGTGCTAGATGTCCTAGGGCTTTGTTTCTTTTCTGCACGAGCCTTGTACTTTGCTGTACACATGTGGCATGTTGAACATTTGATTCTGTTAAATTGGTTTGTCAAAAGGTTAGTGTGTGCAGAGTTAAATGGGTATGTTTAATGTATCCACAAGTATTGGAACAAATGCTGGAGTGTTTGTGACCTTTTCAGCTAGTGAATGCTGTGGCTTTGCAAGAACTTGCATGTGCTTCACTAACGTGGTACTGGTTATGGTAGCCAGTTTAGTTGTCCTATGGTTGTTTGTGAAATTTTTGAACATTACATGTGCAACTAGCATACATGTTCAGTTTGTGGGCTAACATTTTCTGTCTTTGTATAGGAGAAAAGTGAAGTGGGAAAAGAACTTGCAGAAGCTGCTTCAGAGGTAAGTCTACATGTTGGTAGCAGAATCCTACAGTAGTAGGAGGGCTACAAAAATGGAAGAAAAATATTTTGAGAACTTGTAAGCTAGCTGCATTGGCTGGCTCTACACTTTTTTTATTTCTTGCAACAAATTGCTTTTCCCAGTTGAGTGTATACCGTTGCATTTTTGAAGTTGTGGTAGTTTAATCACGATATCAGATTTGTTGAGTAAGGGGGTTGGTGTGAAGTTTGCTTTATTGCTGGAGCTTGCCTGAGGGTGGTATTGTTGGTGCTCACTCTAAGGATATTGAGTCCTAGCAGTTTCAGATAAGGATACGACTGAGTTTTTTTAAATGTCTTGCCTAGCATTTACTAGGTGTAATGCACACTTGTTAGATTGAGAGTCTTTGTTCCTCTGAACGCTTGAGCTGGATGAGAAGTGTGTTCATCTTGCAGCATTCTTTGTCTAGAAAATAGGAGTATTTCCATTTTTATAAGACATTGCCAGTATACCTGTTAAATTTTTGTAGCTAATTTGCATGACTCTCTCTGAATGGATAGCAAAGCTGGAAAAGGCAGAAGTAGGATAACATGCTACCCTTCACAACTGAGTTGGAGCTTTGCTTTAAAGTGTTACTATGAGAAATCAGTTGTGTGGCAGGATCTTATTTTGTGACATTTTAAAATCTTTTACGGTCTTTCCTGAACACACATTTTTACCTCTAGAACTATACACAAAGTAGAGAAACTGCTTATGACTAGCGCAGAAGATTAAAGATCAGGCAGGCTTCAATGACCTTTTTATACAAGGTATATAGTCTAGTGGTGAACTGTGGTGTTTTAACTGCTTTTTTTTTTTGGTAAACTACTTTGTTCCCTTGGTGCCCATTTCCTTGTCTAATTTAATAACTAGGTTGTGACAAAGGAAGCAAAGGTTAGCTTGGAGTGCAGTCTCAGTGATGGTGCTGGATCATTCCAGTGAAGCTGAAATTCTGCTATCACTGCAAAAGGTTGTATTGGCTTTTAACTTGTTTCATTGCATCTCTGGTTGCTTGTTAATGGACTGATCTGTTTAAGACTGCATTTGCAGATTTTCTTTGTATTGATCATTGCTGCAGTAGTTTGAGCTGTATGGGTTATATCCTACCTAGAATATAACAGCTGGCCAACTTCTAAAGCTTTAGGGCACCTTCCACTCTCCTAAACGCCTACCTTGAGCTTACAAAAATGGGCTTTGGTGCCAAGCCCTTCAGTGTTTTCCTGCCACTGAAGAGACTGGCTTGTTTGCATGACAATGGAACAGCACACATTTATTTATTTTGGGGGGGGGGGTAGACTGTCCACATTTTAAGTTTAAAACTTTATTTAGTGAAGTACATTTTTAAACTAGAAATGTATTTTTGACTGTCATGCAACTTTACTTTAAATGGGAAACTGTCTAAATTACTTTTGGGGGGCTGAAAGTGTTGGAACTTTTTTTCTAGGAAGAGTTGCTTTTTATTGCTTTTATACTTCACCTGCTTGTATTGCTTAGTTTCCTTGAGGAAAGGATGCATCACAAAAAAATGACTTTCTACCATAGTACCCTTTCCTTGCTAGGAAGATCACACGGCATAAACCACTGGTAGCGTTAATCTGCTGTAAGCAATGGTCAGAAAGGGCTCTAAAGTTAGAGGAAGTTGACTGGAATGAAAGTACAATACAAAAATTTACTCTGGGCTCTAGCACTCCAAGAGGAGGAGGAATTAAGTGAGTTGAAGAATGGCGGCATCTCAAAACAGCATGTGTGAGGACTGCAGAACAGATGGTCTCCTCTCCAGTCCAACTGGTGAATCTGGGAATCTTGAGGCAATGTTACAACTGTCTCATGTATACTGACAACCCCTCTCCTCCTCCAAACAGGATCAAACATATGTGAGAGATGCAACCATATAGCCAAACTGGAGGCCAAACTCTCCCGCCTCAAAACTGGTGTAACCAGACCGGAGGAGAAGGTAACATCACACAGCACTAATCCAGTCTCAGATTCCTACCACAGCAGCAGTCAAACCACACAAGCACACAAAAACATATTCGGAGGCTCTAATCAAAAATCTACTTAAACAGCAGAGACCTCCAAAGCAAACATCCAAGCAAATGCTAGCCCACAACAAAACACTAGCAACACACAGCCCGCAAAGTCAGAGTGCCAAACAGTCACAGCCCTTAAGGCAGAACAACACACCTGACACACTTGTAATAGGTGATTCTATAGTCAGGCACACTGACGTTCCGCTCACCAGGCTGAACAAAGAGAAGGTCACAGTGAGCTGCCTGTCGGGCGCTAGGATCCGCCACATTACGCAAGCACTCGGGTTGCTCCAAAGCAAGTACAAGTAATGACTGTCATTGTACACGCTGGTGTGAACAACCTGAGACGCACCTCCCTCGACCACATGGAGAGACATGAAGGAGCTCTCCGATCATGTAGCCCAGGCCCGTATAACTCTGACCTTGAGCAGCATCTTACCCTCACCTAGAATGATGCCACAATATAAAGACAAAATGATTGATTTTAAATAATTGGCTAAAATTTTGGTGTCCTTCAAAGGGGATCCAGTATCTGTCAACCTGGGAAGACATGCTTGATAAGCCACGTTGCTTTGCAAGGGATGGCTTGCACCTGTCTCCCCTGGGCTTTTGGATACTGGCAAAGGCTCTTGCCACCCCTATAGTGCCTTTTTTAGGCAAGGCTCAAAAAAGTCAAACCCACCTCCTTAACAAGAAATTAAGGGTAATGCTGCTAAACGCCAGAAGTCTAAACCTCAAAATGCACACACTAATCTCTCTTCAGTATGGAGAACATAGATATCTGTTGCAGTGGCACAAACCTGGTTCAAGGCTCCAGAGAGCACCCCAGCACTACCAGGTTATACCTCGTACCATGCTTTTCTGCCTCAAAACCCAGACCGAATCACAAAAGGAGGGGGAGTATCTATATTGATCAAGGATACCCACACCTCCAGGTTAGTAGCGTTGCACGAAGCATCAGAATCCATCCATGTGCAACTAACAGTGGGCAAAACTCCACTTCAGTTTATAGCATGCTACAGACCACCGTCTCAAAATCAGGAATCCCACTCTGCTTTCCTGAAAACACTGGAGAACATGAAGATCTCTCCAAACACCATTATATTGGGTGACTTCAACTGCCCTAACATTGACTGGGAGCATTACTCAAGCCCCAACACCCTAGCCCAAAGGTTCCTGGAATTCATAAATCAGATGCTATGGAACAACTGGTCAAAATTCCCACAAGAGGGGGAAAACATACCAGACCTGATCATCACCAGCATGGGGACCCTATGCTCCTTGCCAATGAGGGGAGTACCTCTGGTGTGATCAGACCATAAATTTAATTTCACTGGATATCCGAAACCCGCCCCCAACCCAGAAAACCACAGTGAAGAACTTCTCAAAAGCAAACTTCACACTTCTCAAATCCGAAGTGGAAACCTTCAAGGCCCCAGGATTGGTGGAAACTACGGCCTAAACCACGGAATCCTATATAAATGCATTCTATGGACACTTCCAGGAGTGCATGGACCATGCTATCCCGAACAAAACAAAAACCCAAGCGTCCAAAGTCAGGCGTCCAGTCTGGTGGACCCCAGCCATAAATAAGTTGCACAACAGAAGGAGGAAGCTACTACATGATAGAGCAAAATCCCTAAAAGGGAAGGCATCTCTGATCAGTACTAACAAAAAATTACGATCCCTCAAAAATCCTCCAAGGCCAGTGTCGAAAGAAAAATTGCACAGGACACAACGATCACAAGGCTTTCTTTTTAGTTATGTTAGGAACCTGGGATGCAACTCCCAGGTATGTTTTTAGAGTTGATTCTAAATGACAAAAAATACACTGAACCCGCAGACATTGCCAACATCCTGGCAGACTGGTTCTGTGCAAACTACCCCCCCCCTTCCACCCCTAAAGAACAAATATCTATCCCAATAGAGTGCAGCCTCCCAAACATCTCGGATGCCCAGGTAAAGGCCGCCCTTTCCAAGGCAAAAAACACTGGCTCAGTGGGACCAGACGGTGTCCCGGGTTGCGTCCTACATGAACTCCAAGAACAACAACCCACACGTAAAAATGCTGTACAATCTCTGCCTCACTACGGGATATGTACCCAAAGAATGGCGTACAGCAACAGTGGTCCTGCTCCACAAAGTTGGTGCCTCAACAGACCCTGGTAACTATCGCCCCATAAGCCTGACTAGCCTTGTCTGCAAAGCCATGGGAGGATCATCATGGAATTCCTAAACAAAGACATTGGGGACCTACAGACACTGGATCCTACTCTGTTCGGCTTAGTCAAGGGCAGATCCTGCCTCTTGAACCTGGTTGACTTCTTCGAAACAGTCACCAAGGCCATAGATGAAAGGAAGGTAGTCTACACTGCCTATCTTAGTCTACACTGCCTATCTGGACCTCCGCAAAGGCATCCTAGATGAGCTATCCAGCTTAAACATAAACCCCTATATCACAAGATGGGTGGCTAACTGGCTCAAAGACGGAACCCAGAGAGTCAAAATTGCCAGAGTCATGTCTGACTCAAAACCGGTCACAAGTGGTGTCCCACAGGGCTCAGTACTGGGACCTCTCGTTCGGCATTTACTTTTCCGAGGTACAGGCCAGCACGGGAGGACTATGGCTGACTAAGTTCGCAGATTACTGCAAGCTGGGAGCCATTATTGACTCTCCAGCTGACACTAACATCCTTCAAAAAGGTCTCTGAGATGGATAACTGGTGCCAGAGCCATGGCCTAAAGCTGAATGCCAAGAAGTGTATAGTCGTACCCTTTGGCAAAAATAGTGCCCACAAACTACCATAGAGGTGGAAACCCATTAAATACAGAAGATGTAATTAGGGATCTGGGGACCCAAGTTGATAGCAATCTCTCCTTACAACCACGTTGCCAAAGTGGTTAGAAAGACCTTCTACATAGCCCACCTTATCACTAAAGGATTCGCATCCAGTTCAGGGGAGGTAATAGTGCCTCTCTATTCATCCCTCATCAGACCCATCATAGAATACAATGCCCCTTTTGGGATGTACCTAAACCGCCACCTGCCGCAGCTGGAAAGACCCCAAAAGTACCCCACAAAGAGGCTCAAGGGACTCTAGCAGATGCCATATGCTGCCAGGTTAAAGAAACTCCAACTTTACTCAGTCGCATACTGCCTACTTCGAGGCGATCTATGCCTGACATACAAAGCTATGTCTAACCCAGAATTAATGGACATGCTCCACCTCAGAAAATCCAAATCCGTGGCCTAATGGTTAAGGTGTTTGCCTTACAAACACAAGGAGCAGGGTTTGAGTCTCACAAGGGATAATTGGCTAGGCTTAAAATGGCTCGCAAGGGCAGTTAGCTTAGTACTAACCTATGAACCAACCACACGCTTGAGGGATTTGAACCTCAGCACAGAGCTAAATAGAACGTGCTGGAGGGACAGGTTCATAATACAGAGGCTCCCTTTACTTTGGAATAGAATACCGATCCATGTTAGGCAGAGCACCTCGCTGACTCTCTTCAAGAGGAATCTTGAGTGGATGGGAGATCATAGCTTCACCCCGGGGATTACTTCTGTGGGTCTGCTAGACAGCGGCTCAGTAAACTAACCATAAATAGGGCATAGCAAACTCAATTCTAAGTAAGGGTGGCGAAAACCACACACTTGGGCTAGGCTTGTCAGTGCCCCAGGGCAGATAGCCTAGTATGAACCTACGGACCTATGTAGTACATAAGGTAAGTTGCCAGACGAGTCAAACTTGACAGGGTAGTCTTTCCCTGCTGATTCTTCCTGCCTGTTCCCTTGGCTGTGGTTTCACTAGATACTCCCGCTGTTTACCTGCAGTTCATTACATTACTTCACTTTGACATTCAGAGCACTGGGCAGTAATCAGTGTGTTTCAACACCTGTCTTGGGCCTTGCAATGCTTCGTTTTAGTCTGTCTGATTCCCCTGGTCCACACCAATTGCAAGTCAGCTGCTAGCTGCTGGACTATGCGGACTCCAGTCGTGACGGGCACCTGTCACAGCTGGGACGATCCCACAGAAAGGGCCTGGCATGTGTCCAAAGTTGTAGAGTGAGTCCTCAGCAGTCCAAGTCAAGTGCTCCAACACCCTCTCTAAAGTGAGTGCGGTGTCCCTGCTCAAGTAGCTGACTCAATCACACACTTTTTTGAGTTTTGACTTGCACACGTTTGTACACATTCTTGCCTACCTGGGAAAGGCTGGCACAGATTTACTGTTGCCCTTTGCTCAGACTGTAAGGTGGTTACTGCCACCAGATAACACCAGCTACTATAAGGCTCTTAACAGTACCCAACTATATTTAGTGAAGTTTTACAAGTGGTAATGTTGACCAAACAGCAAGGCTTACAGGAGCAGTGTCAGTGTGTACTATGAGGTTAAAATAGTCTCTCAAAAACCAGCCACAAAGAAAAGAAATCTGTCTAATAGAGCATGAAATACTAATCTAATTGCATTAAACTCCAGAGTTTCAATCCCAGGGAGTATTAAAATAACACAATGAATAGATTCTCACAGATGAAAAGGATTTATAGAATTGCTTGTTCCTTGTTACTTGCTAAAGCAAGGCAAGACGAAATAAGGGTGGAATCTTGTCAGGTTACAAAAACAATGTTCTGACTTAAGTTTCTTCTAGTATTAAAAAATGTTTGCGCTAGTTTACAGAATATCCCACCTGGTCATCTGATGTCTAGTTCCCATACTTCCTGCCATTACTAGAAACTGAACCAGACTTGCGCACATACCCTACACAGAGCTTTGCTAGGATGTGTTGTAGCGTCTGGAAGCCATAAAACCATTTCAACACTTTCACCCTTCCGGGATAGCAGTTAGATGTCCTTACATTCACTGCTGCAGTATTCATAACTTATGGAATTCCCTGCCATGGAAGCCTATCAGTGTTCTTAGTGTTTCACTGTTGTAGTCATCACATTTGAGTTCTCTGCCTGCAGGTAGCCTTCAGCCGGCCAGAATACCAGAGTCTCCGATTCCTGCATCGGATGCTGTCTTCTTCCATGATGTCTGATTGTCAAGGGTATAAACCATGCAGCACACGCCATTGCATCAGTCTTTCTTGCCGTGCGCTGCCCGAAGCAGTTGGCAAGTGCCAGTCGGCAGACACTGAAATTCAGTTTCAGAACTGAAGTCTTCAAAAAAAGATCTGTACCCTGTTGGGGATCTTTTTTTCTTACTCCAACCGATGTCAGTAAAAGTTAATTGTCTTACCTGTGGAAAGCAAATACCTCTAAAGATTTTCATTTGTACTGCATTCCTTGCTTGGGCCCAGACCAGGAAGTCCCTTGCTGTCTGATGTTCTTCATTCCACATTGCTGCAGTCCTAACAATTGGGTAGTCCGCTGTCCCAGTCGGCCCGAATACCAAAGTATATGGCTGACGTCGGTCAAGGCGCATTAGTCTGACGTCAGGGTACTAATGCGCATGACCGACGTCATATCCTCAGTCTTTTTTGCCGCATGGTCCGATGCAGAAGCAGTTTTGCGAGTGCAGGTTGGCGTTCTGAAATTTTCTGAAGTCGGAATTTCAGACCGAATCAAAGTTGGCTAAGTACCCCGTTGGGGAATATTTTGGTTTTTTCTTGCCTCAGTATTTAACCGGATGTCAGAAAAAGTGAATAACTGTATTTCTTGTGGGAAACAGATACCTCATAGGGATTACCATACCTTGTGTATACCTTGTTTAGGGCCTGAGCACGACGTTGTTGGTTGCCGCTCTTGTGCTAGATTTAACAAACGCACTATTAAGAGAAGGTTAGACTGTGCCAGGTTAGTTTTTGGGAAGCGTAATTATAAAATGCCGTCGGATGCTCCGGCCGCTTCCCAAAAGCGCAAGGACAAAGCAGCAAAGCCTAGATTGGAAGAACCGACAGTCCCGGACGTCGGTTCTTTAGAAGGCTCAGTGGAGCCGGAGGTTCTGCCAGGAGTTTCTATGGAGTCTCAGGGAGAGACTTTACTGTTACAGGATGTGTCCTCTCAGGAGGTAGGCCAGGCTGAAGGGGCTTCTCAGGTGGCTGTTCTTCCCTCTCTTCCTAAGGTGGTTAGAGCCTCCCTTCTGTTTCCAAGGCTTCTTTGAGAGGCAGGCCAGGTTTAACTTCAGTGGGGGTTTCTCCTAGCTCTTCAGGATCTTTGCCTAAGAAACATATGCTTAAAATGGCAGAAGATTTGATTACTATGATTAGAGGTTCTATGCCCCCTCCTGATAAGAGGCCTAGGGTGGAACCTGAGTTTGAGAGTTTTGAGCAGTGTTCGAGGCTTCTGAGTCTTCGGCTGAAGACTTGCAGGAGTATCCTCCTTATTCTGATTCTGATGTGGATGATTCTACTCCTTCAGCTTCTCCTCCTGAGGATTTTTCATTTTCAGAGACTCTTCATTCCATGAGGGAGCATTTTAAATGGGAAGGTCAAGATTTCTCTGATTCCAGGAAGAGGCTTAGGGAATTCTTGTTTTACCCCAGCATAGGCCTTTAGCTATACCTCCTGTTCTGAATGTGGTGGAAGATGTTTTGCAGAGGCTTCCCTGAACCCTGATTCTTTGCCTCCTGCCCCAGTTAAACCAGATAGGTACTATAGGGTGCCTGAAGCTCATAAGTATCTTTTAAGAGTCCTAGGGCAGACCCGAAACTGTCTCTCAGGGGCCTAAAGGTGTTAAGGCTTCTGTTGTTAAAAATCCTGTTCCTCCTGATAAAGAGGCAAGGGCTTTGGATAGATGGGGAAAGAAAGTGTATACTTCTTCCACTTTAGCCATGAGGGCGTTGAATTGCCAGTTTCACATGTTAAAATATCAAAATTATCTCCTTTCACAATTGAAGTCTAAGGTGGATGCTCTGGCGGAAGGTATTGAGTGTAAAGAGTTGCAGGATTTGGTTCATGTGTCTGAACAGGTGGGTAAGCATTCCTTGCAATGTGGTTTTGATGCTGTGCAGGCCTCCTCGAGGGTGGCTGCCACTGGTTCTGTTCTTCGTAGGCACGCCTGGTTGAGGGATCAGAATTTAGCTGAGCATGTTAAGACAAGGATTTTGGATGCTCCATTACAGTCTGACGTGTTTGGTTCGCCTGTGGAAGCAGTTTTAAAGAAAATGGAGGACAAGGCTAAGTCTATGCAAACTGTTAAAGATTTTTTGCAGGTGCAGCCTCCAAGTTTAGTAGAAATTGGCCTACTAAGGGATGGACATATCCTGCTTATGATTCCCAGTCTAGGGGTAGGTCTAGACGTGGTAGGGGCAGAGCTCAAGGTTCTTTTAGGCCTAGAACAGGGAGTTCACCTGCTCAGACTTCTGGTGAGGGCAGGGGTCAGTCCTTTCGTAAACAGACCCAATGACCTGCCTTTTCAGCTGCCAGTACATTCTCGTCTGGCAGCACCTTTGGGAGGAAGGCTGGCTCTTTTCAAAGAAAATTGGGATTTAATTACCCAAGACAGATGGGTTTTGGATATCATTCACCACGGTTACAGGTTTTATTTCCATACCTTGCCTCCTTTCAAAGGCATGCCAGACATTCCTCCTCTACAAAGAAAAGAGGCTCACAAGCAAATTTCTCTGTTACTCCAAATAGGGGCCATTCAGTCGGTTCCTGTGCCAGAAAGGGGCCTAGGATTTTATTCTCGCCTGTTCCTAGTACCAAAGAAGGGGAACACGTGGAGACCAATTTTGGATTTATCTATCCTCAACACTTATCTGGACATTCCCAAGTTCAAAATGTTGACGTTACAACAGCTTTTACCTCTGCTGGGCAAAGATCACTGGATGGTAACTTTAGATCTCAAGGAGGCTTACCTTCATGTGCCTATCAGACTAAGTTGCAGGAAGTATCTGCGTTTTCGAGCTGGAAATTCCCATTATCAGTTCTCTGCATTGCCCTTTGGCTTATCTACTGCCCAGAGTATTCACAAAGGTTCTGGCTCCAGTGATAGCTTACTTCAGGCTAAAAGGAATACAAATCTATCCTTACTTGGACGACTGCCTGATTCTGGCTCAAGAAAAGGAAGACCTTTACAGCATTTGGAATATGTGATAGCAGTGCTAAGATGCCTAGGGTATTCTGTGAACGAAATAAAGTCCAGTCTAGTACCCTCTCAAGACATGTGCTTTCTGGGTGTGAGACTGAATACAGCAGCCCAGATGGCCTTTTTAACCCCGGACAAACAAAAGAATCTTTCCATTTACTTCCATCAACTATCTCTTCAGTCCGGGCTGACTGCAAGGACAGTCCTTCAAGCCTTAGGGTTCATGGCATCTTGTATTCTGGTGCTTCCCAATGCCAAACTGCATATGAGGAAGCTGCAATGGTATCTCAAAAATGTATGGACACAGCACTGCCAGGATTTGGACACTGTCATTCAAATACCTTGCATTCAACAGGAATTTTTGTGGTGGGCTCAGGAATGTCACCTAAACAAGGGACTCTCTGTGACCCGGCCAGAGGCGAGTCAGATTCTAACGACAGATGCCTCAGACATTGCTTGGGGAGCTCATCTAAATGGAAAGTGGATACAAGACAAGTGGCCTGCCAGACTACAGCATCTACATATCAACATGAAGGAGATGTTAGCAGTCCAGTTTGCATTAATGGCTTTCAAGGAGTTACTTCTTCCAGGGCAGGTGTTGATTCTAACAGACAACACAACTGTCATGTGGTACATCAACAAACAAGGGGGAACACATTCTTACCCATTATGCAGGCAAGCAATGATTTTATGGGAGACTGCGCTCAGCTTGCAACTAACTCTTCAGGCAAGGTTTCTGCCGGGAGCACAGAACTCCTTAGCAGATGTGTTAAGCAGACAAATCATGGATCCCCACGAGTGGAAACTGGATCTTCATGTATTTCGGAAATTGACAGTGTCATGGGGAACTCCAGACATCTGTTCGCTTCTCCACTAAACCATCAGCTGCCAAAGTTTTGCACAAAGAGGTTTCATCACACAGCTTGGAAAGTGGATGCTCTTTCTTTCAGTTGGAAAAATCTTCATGTGTATGCCTTTCCACCTCTGCCTCTTCTCCCGAAGGTGCTCCTAAAGGTCAGACAAGACAAGCCAAGGATGATTTTAATAGCTCCAGATTGGCCTCGGCAACACTGGTACCCATTACTGAGGAGTCTGGTAAGGAAGCCTCCATGGCCTTTACCTTTGATTCCACACCTGTTGTCTCAGAGGGACGGTCACCTGCTCAATGTCAAGCTTCACTCTCTTCATCTAACAGCCTGGCATATTCTGTTTTGAAACACAGCAGGTCTCAACTTCCTCAAGTTTTAAATGTGATTATGGAAGCCAGAAGACCTAGTACAAGGAAAGTGTACGCAGAAAAATGGAAGAGATTTTTATTTTGGAGTGCAGCAAAGAATTTGGAGATTTCTGAGCCTAATTTGAGTGTGGCTCTTCAATATCTTACTGAGTTATTGGACAAAGGTTTGTCTTTCTCTTCCATTAAGATTCATGCTGCAGCAATTTCAGCTCACTATGATTGTGACCCACCATTGTTTTCGCATCCTTTGTTCAAGCAATTTCTTAGAGGGGCAAAGAATATAAGACCCCAATAGAGCTCCTACTCCTGCTTGGGATCTCAATTTTGTGTTGGAGAAACTTACTCTACAACCTTTTGAGCCTCGGCTACTGCTGAATTGAAATACTTGTCATGGAAGACTGCTTTTTGTTGGCCATTACTTCTGCAAGAAGGGTTTCTGAATTGCAGGCCCTTATGGCGGTAGAGCCTTTTTTGATTTTCCATAAGGATAGGGTATCATTACGTACTAATCCTTCTTTTATGCCTAAGGTGGTTTCTAGTGTGGCTTTAAACCAAACTATTCATTTGCCTACTTTCTATGCAGATCCCCAAAATAAGGGGGAAAAGATTTTGCACACTTTAGATGTACACAGGCAGTTGCGTTATTATTTAAGCAGGACTAAGGATTTTAGGCAGTCTCAGCAGTTGTTTGTTTCTTTTGCTTTGAGTTCTCAGGGCAAGCCTGTGTCAAAACAAACTATTTCTAAGTGGATTGGGTTTTGCATTTCATTTTGTTATTCCCATCATGGCAAGGAGATTCCAGCTGGGATTAGGCCTCATTCCACTAGGGCTACTGCCACTTCAACAGCATTTCTAAGGGGTGGCAACTAAGGATATTTTGGAGGCAGCTACTTGGAGTTCAGGGCATACTTTCTCTAAGCATTACCACCTTCCTCTCTACTCTAAATCTAGGGCTGGTTTTGCCACAGCTATTTTGCAAGGCATGTTGACAGCTCCTGCTTCTTTATGATTTGCCAGCCTCCCTTACCTCTGCTTTGGGATTCTACCCAATTGTTAGGACTGCAGCAATGTGGAATGAAGAACATAGTACAGTTTTGTACCTACCATAAATGTAGATGTTCGAGGATCCACATTGCTGCAGTCCAATTTACCCTCCCTCCTTCCCCTCTGTGTTTAGGGGTGATTGTGTGGGTGAGGTTATACTCTTGTAATTTTGTATATATTGTACATATTTTTGGTGCAGGAGTGTTTGGTGTTTTTGGTTTTGGCCTTGTCTTTTTAGGGTCTTCTGACATCTGGGGCAAGAAAAGACTGAGGATATGACATCGGTCATGCGCATTAGTACCCTGACGTCAGACTAATGCGCCTTGACGGACGTCAGCCATATACTTTGGTATTCGGGCCGACTGGGACAGCGGACTACCCAATTGTTAGGACTGCAGCAATGTGGATCCTCGAACATCTACATTTATGGTAGGTACAAAACTGTACTTTTTGTGCCTTGTTCAACCCCCGAACTATTAGTTGGGCTGTCTTTGCAGCAAATTATTTTGGTACTCTGTATCCGTACTCAGAAATGGCTTCATTAAGCCACCCGACTACAGATCGTCCAAAAAAATGTAAGGATAAAGACTGCATATGTCCAAAACTGCCGACAATGCTTCTGTTAAGCTAGTTGCCAGTCTGCCTGTTCTCTGGCACTTTTGCGTCCCCTGATACCCGCTACTTCAGATTCACAGGCCTCTGAGACGTATGTCACGGTATACTGGACTACGAATGGTTCTTCAGCTGTGGAACCTGCGGATGTCTCTACCTTGGATGGGTCTGGAGCCACTGTGCAGGCACTGGCTTCTGAGGGTATTTTCAGGCATACATACTTGCATTTTAAACTGACGCCATCTTCATCCAGGCCTAAAACTCACCACACCTAGAAAACAGGCATCCAAACCGCATGCTCAGGCCCATATGCCTATAAAACAAATGCTTAGAATGGCTGAAGACCTTATTACCTTAGAGGAAGTCAGCCTTCCCCCTCTAAAGAGACCCGGAACTGATTTTTCCTTCTTATTATTCTCATCAGGAATCTGATATTTCTGTTCCTTCTGATTACCAGGATTTGCCCTTATCTACCTATGAGGAGTCTGATGCAGAGGATTCCATTCCCTCTGCTTCCTCTCCAAAAGATTTTTCTTTTGGTGAAACCTTGCACACTCTTGGAGCTTTTCTGCTGGGAAAGCTAGGATTTCTCTGACTCTAAAGAGTCTTGGAATTCTTACTCCCTCCTCAACACAGGCCCTTGGCTATACCTCCTGTTCTGGACATTGTAGATGGTGCTTTCTTGGAATCTAGCCTTTCCCTAGACACTTTACCTCCAGCTCCCAGAAAACCTGACTGGTATTAAGAGTACCCGACTCTCAAGTTCCTCTTCAAGATTCCTACTGCGGATCCAGAGACCATTTCCCATGGATCAAAATGCATTAAGCCTACTGCTGGCAAAAATCCTAGCCCTTCTGATAGATTCTAAATCCTCTGACAGATGGAGTAAGAAGGTATACTCCTGCCATTAGGGCTTTAAATTGCCATTTTCATAAAGAAAATATTGATTCCTGACTCTGCTGAACACGTTTAATGCATTCTGCAGAACAAGTTGGTAAACTTACTTTGCAATGTGGTTTTGACTCCAGCATATTGCAGGGCTGCTGTCACTGGGTCTGTTAGAAGGCATGCTTGGCTTAAGGAACAAAGCTTGTCAGGTCATGTTAAAGGTAAATTACTGGATGTTCCTTTAAACCAAGACTACCACCTGTTTGGCAACAAAGCAGAAGTCCTCAAAAGGATTGAGGAAAATGCTAAATCTATGCAAACTGTTAAAGATTTCCTACAAGTACAGCCTCCCAGATTTAGTAGGCATTGGCCTTCAAAAAAATTGGTCCTTTCCTTCCAGGCCTTCAGTCCAAACCCAGGAACAGCAGACCACTTAGGTTACATTCTCAGGCTATGCACAGGCCTAAGCAGTGGGGGGGGGGGGTGTCCCACTTCCAAAGCAGGGAGTAGTAAGCCACCCCCCCTATGGAAAAATGGCACAGTGACTTTACCTTAACCCTTCCAAGCCCTGCTCAACTGCCTGCTCCCTTAGGAGGAAAGCTCGCCTTGCATGCAAAAACTGGGAACTCATTACCCAGGACAAATGGGTTTTGAATATAGTTGCCCAAGGATACAGATTCCACTTCCAACCCCAAACGGTTGGCCATACCTACCCCCCAAATCAGTGGGCGGAGGCCCAACAGCAGGTTCTCAAAGTATCAGGGCTATTCAACCTGTCCCAGCAGAACAAAGGGAACAAGGTTTTTATTCAAGACTTATTCTGATACCCAGAAAAGACAAGCTCCTGGCATCCTATCCTGGACCTCAGCATTCTAAACACTTTTCTGGTAATCCCAAAATGCTAACACTTCAACAGCTGCTTCCTATGCTAGGCAAATGCCAGGTTGACAACCTTGGACTTGAAGGAAGCTTACTTGCATATTCCAATAAGGGAATCTTTCAGGAAATACCTATGCTTCAGGGCAGGCACCATCAGTTCTCTGAACTTCCCTTTGGCTTATCTACTGTGCCCAGGGTATTCACAAAGTGTCTAGTTCTAGCTGTTGCGTTTTGCAGGCAGAGACATATTCAAATATACCCTTACTTGGACGATTGTCTGATTCAGGCAGAAAGCCAGGATTTGCTATTAAAACATCTGGCATTCGTAAAAACGTCTAACCTCACTGGGGTACACCATAAACTGAAAGAAATCTCACCTAGCACCCTGCCAATAGATTGTATTCCTGGGCGCAAGCTTGAACACAACTTCCCAGATGGCTTTAGTCACTCCAGAGAAACAAGTTTGACCACCTACTTCAAACTATTGGCCACAAAGACCCAGCTTATATGCATAGAAAATTCTGCAAGCCCTGGGATTCATGGCCTCTTGCATTCTACTAATTCCATATGCAAGACTGCATATGAGGAAACAGTGGGATCTAAAAAGCCTATGGTGTCAACATTCTCAGGACCTGGAGTCAATGTTTCCAATCATTCCTTGTATAAAGACAGTTCCTTTGGTGGGCAGAGACCTGGTACCTCAACAAGGTGCTCACTTTCAGTCTACCCCCCGCGCCCAAACCCTAACAGACGCATCAGACTATGCATGGGGGGCTTGCTTGGCAGGGCAGTGCATTCAGGGCAAATGGAACCTGAAACGGATGCACCTGCATATCAACCAAAAGGAAATGTTAGCTGTACAGAATTCCCTGACAGCCTTCAACAAAGACCGCATTCTTCCAGGACAACTATTGGTTATGACAGACAACACCACAGTTATGCGCTACATAAACAAGCGGGGGGGAACCCACTCGTGCCCCACTAGCCATGGCTTTGTGGAACACAGACTTGAGCTACCAAGTGCACCTAAAAGTTTAATTTCTGCCAGGCGAGCTAAATTCACTGGCCGACCTAAGCAGACATTTCATGGACCCATACGAATGGAAACTGGAATCAAAAATATTCAACCTCTTAAACAAATGGACTCCAGAGGTAGACTTGTTTGCCTCCCCTCCAAACTACCAATTGGACAAATTCTACACTGACTTCCCACAGTCAAGCTTGGAAAGTGAATTCCCTGTCCTTTACCTGGGAAAGCCCCTCAGTATATGCCTTCCCCCTCTGCCTCTCCTCCCGAAGGTTCTGCAAAAGATCAAACAGGACAAGCCAAGGACAGTACTGATTGCACCAGACTGGCCATGCCAGCACTGGTACCCCCTCTTGTGTAGTATGACACTGCTGGAACCATGGCACCTGGCTCAGACCCCTTCACTGCTGTCCCAGCAGGCTGGCCAAATTCTGCACCCTCAGCTTCAAACCCTGAACTTTGCAGCCTGGCTAATTCCTTGAACTCTCCATGAGCATTCCTCAGTAAGCAGGTGCTAGATGTCATTCTGGAGGCAAGGAGGCCTAGTACTAGAAAGCCATCTGCTGAAAAATGGAAGATACTGTTCCTGGAGCCAGACATTGGGGGGGGGGGGGGGGTGGACAAAACTGTGACCAGCTTACCTCTTATTATTCAGTACTCAACAGAAATGCTCCCCAAGGGCTTATTGTTCTCGTCATTTAAAATTCTTGCCTTTGCAATTTCAGCACATAATACTAAGCCCATCCCTCTTCTCTCACCCCCTGCTAAGACTATTCCTTAGAGGGCCAGAAAGTTAAGGGCCCCCAGGAGAGCCCGTACTCTAGCCTGGGACCTTAATTGTTTGAAAAGCTCACTCTCCCTCCCTTTGAGCCAGCTGCAACTGCAGAGTTGAAATTCCTTTCTTGGAATACAGCCTTCCTTCTAGCCATCACTTCAGCAGGAAGAGTGAATTACAGGCCTTCATGGCAGAGGAATCCTTCATTATTTTCCATGCGGACAGGGTTTCCCTCAGGACCAATCTCTCCTTTATGCCCAAGGTGGTTGCTAGTGTGACCCTAATCATTCCATTCATTTGCATACTTTTTCCCTAATCCTCAAAAATGAGAAAATACTGCACTCTGGACTGCAGACAACTTTTATTTAGACAGGACTAAGCATCTCAAAATCTGAACAGCTGGTGGTTGGCTTTGTTGCAGGGGCAGAGGGGAAGGCCATTTCAAAGCAAACCATTTCTAAATGAATAGTCCACTTTTTTTCATTTCTGCTCCAAGCACCATGGAACACCTACCCCACAGGGGAGAAGATCACATTCCACCAGGGCTGCATCTACCTCTGTAGCCTTTCTCAGAAGAGTCTCTACCAGGGACATCCTAGAAGCTACCTGGAGCTCTGTACATACCTTCAAGCATTACCGCATGCCTATTTTTTCTAAATCCAGAGCCGATTTTGCCCTGCAGCCTTGTAGGGCTTAATAGCTGTCCCTAATGCTCTCAACTTCCTCCTACCTTCCTTAGCTTTGGGAGTCCACCCAAACGTGATGACTGCACTAGTGAAACATGAACATAGTACAGTTGTGTACACTTACCATAAATGTAGATGTTGGTGTATTCACTGTTGCAGTCCTGGTTACCCTCCCTCCAGCTTCCTGACTTCTCTTGGCTCTACTTTTCCTCCTTGTTTGTATTTGTTTTCTGGTGTATTTGCTTTTTGTATTCTTTTTATTACTTTTGTTTGCTGAGGTCCGCACTATTGCAATTAAGTACAGTGTGCGTGTCTGAGTGTGTGTGTGCGTGTCTGAGTGTGTGTGTGCGTGTCTGAGTGTGTGTGTGCGTGTCTGAGTGTGTGTGTGTGCGTGTCTGAGTGTGTGTGTGTGCGTGTCTGAGTGTGTGTGTGTGCGTGTCTGAGTGTGTGTGTGTGCGTGTCTGAGTGTGTGTGCGTGTCTGAGTGTGTGTGCGTGTCTGAGTGTGTGTGCGTGTCTGAGTGTGTGTGCGTGTCTGAGTGTGTGTGCGTGTCTGAGTGTGTGTGTGCGTGTCTGAGTGAGAGAGAGGTGTGTGCGTGTCTGAGTGAGAGAGAGGTGTGTGCGTGTCTGAGTGAGAGAGAGGTGTGTGCGTGTCTGAGTGTGTGCGTGTCTGAGTGTGTGTGTGTGCGTGTCTGAGTGTGTGTGTGCGTGTCTGAGTGTGTGTGTGCGTGTCTGAGTGTGTGTGTGCGTGTCTGAGTGTGTGTGTGCGTGTCTGAGTGTGTGTGCGTGTCTGAGTGAGTGTGTGCGGGCGTGTCTGAGTGTGTGTGTGCGAGTGTCTGAGTGTGTGTGCGTGTCTGAGTGTGTGTGTCTGAAGTGTGTGTGCGTGTCTGAGTGAGAGAGAGGTGTGTGCGTGTCTGAGTGTGTGTGCGTGTCTGAGTGTGTGTGTGCGCGTGTCTGAGTGTGTGTGTGCGCGTGTCTGAGTGTGTGTGTGCGCGTGTCTGAGTGTGTGTGTGCGCGTGTCTGAGTGTGTGTGTGCGCGTATGTCTGAGTGTGTGTGCGCATGTCTGAGTGTGTGTGCGCACGTCTGAGTGTGTGTGCGCACGTCTGAGTGTGTGTGCGCACGTCTGAGTGTGTGTGCGCACGTCTGAGTGTGTGTGCGCACGTCTGAGTGTGTGTGTGTGTGTGCGCGTCTGAGTGTGTGTGCGCGTCTGAGTGTGTGTGCGCGTCTGAGTGTGTGTGCGCGTCTGAGTGTAGTTATGATGCAGCAGATGCTCCTCCAAGGGCTGCTGCTTTTGGCTCAGTACATGGATGGTTCTCTGGATAATAAACCTGTTTGGGAAATGGCTACTAGTTTGCCTTTCCATGACAAGGGGAAAGCATTATAGGAGCTTAAAACATGTTTCTCCTGTGCCTACATTTCAGAGAAACTACCCTTCTAAGCCAGCCTTTGTTCGTAGGCAGTTTCGCCTTACTACTAAAGGATAAAATTTTTTATTTATTTTTTTATTTAACATTTTGTTGATCGGGAAAGTCCGACTAGGTTCTACAGATCCTGTTCAGCGGAGGCCCGGGGAGAAATGCTCCCGAAAAAGGATGGTAAATAGGCTCTTCCTGCTATGGCCACACTGCTGGAGTGCAGAAGCCTTCCTTTCCTGACAAACCAGGTGCTCTCTCTCCACCTGTTCCATGCTGCATACCTTTTGTTTCTCTCCCAATTTGACTTGAAATCACTCAGGATTCTTGGGATCTGTCAATTTGTCAGGGGTGCTTCATGGTGTGGATTTCCCATCTTTCTTTTGTGGGCATTCCTCAGCCTCCTGTGAACCCCCCCCCCCCCCCCAAGGTTATACAATATTTCTTGTTTCAGAGTACTATTCGAGGTGCCTCTGTCCCAAAGGGGAAGGGGTGGTATTCTAGAATCTTTTTAGTGCCCTGAAAAGATAGTACTTGGACTGATTCTGGACCTCTCTCTCTCTTTCTCTCATCTAAACACTTTTTCCTGAAGATGCCTTCCTTTCAGATGTTGTGCTTTAAGACGGTTTCCTCTCTTGCTCCCTCGGGCCTTTCTGGTGTCTTTGGATCTCAAGGAAGTTTATTTCCATCTTCAGATCCATCCTCTTTAGGAAGTTTCTTTGCTTCCTGGCATTTTCAGTTCTCTGCTTTGCCCTTTGACCTTGCTACTGCCCCACGGGTGTTCCAACAAATGCCTCCCTGTTGTGATTGTTTTTTGAAGGCTTCAAGGGATCCAAATGTGTCCTTACTTGGATGACCTGCTGATTCAGACATCTACTCCAGAGATCCTCTTACAGAATCTTCCTTTTGCCACTTGGCTTCAGAGCCTGGAATTCACGATAAAATTTCAAAAAGTCTTCTCTGACTCCTCCTTAGGATCATGTATTTCTGGATTGCGTGATTTGATGTTCCAGTGCCAGCATCCCTGCCTCCTCCAAAGGCCTTGACTCTCATTTCTTTCAAGCTTTCTCCTGGACTCCATTACAGCCTGGGAGTTTGAGCGCTCTGGGTTTCATGGCTTCCACCATTCCAAGGCTCCCTCTGGCCAGACTCCACAAGAGCAATTTCAGTGGTTTCTGAAGTTCATGTTGCTTCATGAACATACTCTAGACTTCAGTTCCTCTCCTTTCTTTTCTCAAGAAGGAATTTCTCTGGTGTATTCAGCAGTTCTCTTGAGTCCAGGGTTCCGTTTTCATCCCCCTCTTCCTTCTCTGCATCTATTCACAGATGCTTCAGATGTGTGATAGAGCAACTTTGGTCTCCCAGAAGGTAAAGGGGAGTGTGGTCACTTTGTTAGCAGAAGGAGCACATAGTGTCTTGAGAAGTTCATGCTGGCTCTTCAGGCCTTTCATCCTTTCCCTCTCCGGGGCCTTTCAAGGTATTCAGATGATACCACAGTTGTGTGGTATATCAAAATGGGGGAACAAGATCCTTTCATCCTTTCCCTCTCCGGGGCCTTTCAAGGTATTCAGATGATACCACAGTTGTGTGGTATATCAAAATGGGGGAACAAGATTTTTTCTTTGTCAATCAGCACTTCTGGTGTGGTATCTGGTTGTCCAATATAAAGCCTCTTCAGGCAGTTTCTCCCTTCAGATCAGAACAGTGTGGCAGACGCTTGAAGCAGGTCATTCACTCAATCCCACAAATTGATGCTTTGCAGGGATGTGAAATATTACCCATCCACTCATCAAGATCACTCTTAAGAGGGACTGCGAGGTGCTCTGCTTGACATGTATGGGAAGTCTATTCCAGAGTATGGGCAGTCTCTGAGTTATGAACCTGTTCCTCCAGCATGTTCTGTTTGTGGTAATGAGGTTGAGGTCTCTGGAGCATGTAGTGCGGAGGGATTGGGATTTCTTTAGATGTAGCTTTTCTAACAGAGCTAGGTCAGACATGGCTTTAAGTCAAGCAAAGATGGTCTCTTAAGTAGGCGATATGAGACTGAATAGCTGGAGTCTTTGTCCGTGTAGAACATGTGTAATGCTTAAGATCGTTTTCATGAGGCACTTCTGTGGCGGCCTCTCCAGCTGTTGCAGGTGTCTAGTGAGGTACATGCCAAATGGGGCATATTACCCACTGGTTTAATGAGGGGAAGAGTAGAGACTATGACCTCTTTCTTCCTAGATGCAAAACCCTTGCTAATGAGATTGCCACTGTGGTCACAGTCCAGTGTGGCAGTCTGAGAGGTTGCTGTCTACCTTTGTCCCCAGATAACGCGTTCAGTGGGCTTCCTTCGATGTGGTAATTAGTTTGTGGCCTGCACTGTGGTGGCAGGACATGTAGCTTACATCCTAAGTTGGGAACTGCTGATTGAGAGCTCAGTGTCTGTTCTAAAAGTGTATTGGTTCTGGTTTAAGCACTTGGGCTTCAGGCCAGTTATTTTACGTTAAGAAGGATTGCGGTCTGCACTCTGGTGGGAGGAGAGGCTGGGCTCTGCCCTTCTGAGCAGGGAATTTCTGGTTAGAGGCTTATAGTGCCTGCATATTCTGTTTCTTACTGAAATTGGTACACCTTGTTTGCTGTAGCATAGACTAGATCCAGGCCTGCTGAATCTAGCTTTATTTGTATGCTTGTTTATTTCCCTGAAACGCTAATTCCACCTAAAAAGCGGCCTTTTAGCACTTCTGTGGATCCCTAGTGATATCTGCATTGCTTACTGTACTTATTTCCTTGTTTCACTCATTTTTGCTTTTAAGTTGCCTGTAACACATTGCATTTAAGTTACCTGGCACTTGCTCACTAAAGCAATTATATAAGTCAGCTCTAAAAAAGAATTAAAAGCACTACACCCTCTCAAACACCCCTTGAGTACCTTGTTCCCCATTGGCCCTTTTTTTCAATTATAAAGGAATTCCCAATACTATTCTAGCATGTCCAAAGGTCAGTTGTCATTCTCCTCTTCGGTCCAGCTGGTGAATCTGGGAATCTTGAGGCAATGTTACAACTGCCTCATGTACACAGACAACCCTCTCCTCCTCCCAACAAATTCCAACACATGAGAGATGCAACCATATAGCTAAACTGGAGGCTAAGCTCTCTCAACTCAGTACTGGCGTAACCATTCAGGAGGAGAAGGAAACAACACTCACTACAATTAGTCTCACATAGACCTACCACGACAAACCAAACACATAAACACAAAAACATACTCGGAGGCTCTAAATAAAAATCTGCCTAAGCAGCAGAGACCTCCAAAGCAGACACCCAAGCAACCGCTACCCCAAAACAAAACACGTGCAACACATAGCTCACAAAGCCAGTGTGCCGAACAGTCACAGCCCTTAAGGCTAAACGGCACACCTGATACACTTTTGTAATAGGTGACTCTATCATCAGGCACACTGACATCCCGCTCACCAGGCTGAACAAGGAGAAGGTCACCGTGAGCTGCCTGTCTGGCGCTAGGATCCGCCACATAACACAAGCACTCAGGTCACTCCAAGGCAAGTACAAATATGACTCATTGTCCATGCTGGTGTGAATGACCTGAGACGTACCTCCCTGGACTACATGAAAAGAGACCTAGAGCAGTGCTCTGAGCATGTAGCCCAGGCCGGTATGACCCTGACCTTGAGTAGCATCTTACCCTCACCAAGAATGATGCCACAATATGAAGACAAGATGATCAATTTCAACAATTGGCTTAAGTGTTTGTCATTCAAAGGGGATCCAATGCCTGTCAGCCTGGGATGACATGCTCGACAAGCCACGATGCTTTGCTAGGGACGGCTTGCACCTGTCACCCCTGGGCTTTCGGATATTGGCAAAGGCTCTTGCTACCCCCATAGTGCCTTTTTTAGGCAAGGCTCAGAAGACAAACCCACCTCCATAGGTATCACAAGGGATAAGAAACTGAGTAATGCTACTCGCCGCCAGGAGTCTAAACCTCAAGATGCACGCACTCTAAACTCTCCTTAGCATGGAGAACATCGATATCTGTGCAGTAACAAAAACCTGGTTCAAGGCTGCCGAGAGCACCCCAGCACTACCAGGTTATACTTTATACCATGCTTTTTGGCCCCAAAACTTGGACCGAACCACAAAAGGAGGGGGAGTATCAATATTCGTCAGATACCCACACCTCCAGGTTGGTGGCACAGCACGAAGCATCAGAGACTATCCATGTGCAACTAACTGTGGGTAAAACTGCCTTCCAGTTTATAGCCTGCTACAGACCACCCTCCCAAACACAGGAGCCCACTTGGCCTTCCTGAGAACACTGGAAAATATGAAGGTCTCTCCAAACACCATTATATTGGGCGACCTTCAACTACCCAAACATAGACTGGGAGCATTACTCTAGCTCCAACACCTTAGCCCAAAGGTTCCTAGAATTTATAAACTCAATTGCTATGGAACAACTTGTTACCACTCCCACAAGAGGGGAAAACATACTGGACCTGATCATCACCAAGATGGGGACACTATGCTCCAGACCAGAAGTGTATCCCTCACTGGTAAGATCAGACCATAAACTAATCTCACTGGATATTCACATCCCGACCCCACCCCTTGCCCAGAAAACCACAGTGAAAAACTTCAATAAAGCAAATTTCACATGCCTCAAAACCGAGGCGAAATCCTTCAGAGCCCCCGGGCCTGTGGAAAATATGGCCCAGACCTCAGAATCCTTTATAAACGCATTCTATGAACACCTTCAGGAATGCATGGGTCATGCAATCCCAAATAAAACCAAGACCCAATCCTCCAAAGGCAGACTTCCTGTTTGGTGGACCCCAGCCATAAACAAACTATACAATAGAAGGAGGAAGCTACTACATGATGGAGCAAAATCCCAAAAAGGGAAGGCATCTCTGATCAGTATTAGCAAAAAACTACGGGCACTCATAAAATCGTCCTAAGGCCAGCTTCGAGAGAGAAATTGCACAGACACTAAGGATAATCACAAGGCTTTCTTTAGTTATGTTAGGAACCTCAGAATTAGTCCAAAATGGCAAAAAATACACAGAGCCCAAAGACATTGCCAACATCCTAGCTGACAGGTTCAGTTCAAACTTCTCCCCCCTCTCTCCACCAAAAGGGCAAATATCTATCCCAGCAGAGTGCTGCCCCCCTGACATCTCCGATGCTCAGGTAAGATCTGCCCTCTCCAAAGCAAAAGACACAGCATCAATGGGACCAGATCTGTGCCCCGGGCTGCGTCCTTCATGAACTCCAAGAAGAGATAAACCCAAACCTAAAACTACTGTTCAATCTTAGCCTTACTACAGGATATGTACCCAGAGAGTGGTGTACAGCAATAGTGGTCCTTCTCCACAAAGGTGGTGCCTCAACGGATCCTGGAAACTATTGCCCCATAAGCCTGACTAGCTTGGTCTGCAAAGTTATGGAAAGGATCATCATGGACCTCATAAAGATATTGGGGACCTACAGACACTGGATCCTACCCAGTTTGGCTTTAAGGGCAGATCCTGCCTCTTGAACCTGGTTGATTTCTTTGAAACTGTCACCAAGGCCATTGACGAGGGGAAGGTCCACACAGCCTACCTGGACCTCGCAAAAGCCTTCGATACAATATCCCACTCGGGCATTATAGATGAGCTCACCAGCTTAAATATAAACTCCTATGTCACTAGATGGGTTGCAAACTGGCTCAAGGACAGAACCCACATGGTTAGAAATGCTAGAGCCATGTCAGACTCCAAACCAGTTACAAGTGGCATCCCACAAGGCTCAGTCCTGGGACCTCTCTTCGGTATATATTTCTCGGTGGTACAGGCCAACACGGAAGGACTGGGGCTGACCATGTTCGCAGATGACTGCAAACTGGGCGCCATAATCAACTCTCCAGCCGACGCAAGCATCCTCCAAAAGGGCCTCATAGAAACAGACAACTGGTGCCAGAGCCATGGCCTCAAGCTAAATGCCAAAAAGTGTAGTCATCCCCTTTGGCAAAAACAGTGCCCACAAATTACCACATAGGTTGTAATCCATTAAGTACAGAAGAAGTCATTAGGGACCTGCGGACCAAAGTTGATAGAAATCTCTCATTTGACAACCACGTGGCCAAAGTGGTTAGAAAAACATTTTATATAGCCCACCTAATCATGAAGGGATTCACATCTAGATCAGGGGAGGTCATCTGTGGATTTAGAAACTATTTCACAGGGCCCCAAAGGAGTGTCTTCCTCCTCTGCCAAAAATCCACTACCAGCTGACAGGGAAGCAAGGTCCCTGGAGAGATGGGGTAAAAAAGTTTATACCTCTACCACCCTTGCCATGAGGTCACTTAACTGCCTTTTTCATATGTTTAAGTACCAGGATTATTTACTGGAGGATTTGCAGAAAAAGCTAGCCTCTATCTATCCTATAGATAGAAAGGCATTGCAGGATTTGGTTCATAATTCTCAGCAGGTTAGCAACCATTTTCTTCAGTGTGGTTATGATGCATTGGAGGCTTCATGTAGGGCAGCTGTGACAGGGGCTGTTATCCGTAGACATGCTTGGTGGAAAGAGCAGCCACTGCCGGTTAAAGTAAAGCTCCTGGACGCACCTCTGGATAAACGGAAGCTTTTTGGTGCTAATGCTCAGGATGTATTGAAGTCTATTGAGGAGAAGGCAAAATCAGTACAGACAGTAAAAGATTTCCTCCTGGTTCAGCCACCCAGATTCAGCAGGAATTGGCCTTCAAAGAAATGGTCCTTTCCAGACTCCCAGACAAGTTTCAAAGGGGAAAGAACAGGCGTGCGCGAGGTAGAGGGCAATACCGAGGCTCCTACAGAGGCCGCCAATGGCAACCTCAAAATCAACGAAGTGGCACAGATAGTTCACCTGCACCACAGGGACAATCACAAAGGGCAGAGGCACTCATATAAGTTTCAAAGCTGTTACAAATAAAAGCAATAGAGAAGGTTCCTCCTCAGGAACAAGGCCAGGGATTTTACTCAAGACTGCTCCTTGTTCCAAGAAAAGAAAAGCAATGGAGGCCTATTTTGGACTTGTCCGTTCTAATTACTTTTCTCATGGTGCCAAAATTCATGATGCTGACGTTACAGCAACTTCTTCCCATGCTGGGCTAGGGGTCTTGGCTGGTTACTCTGGACCTCAAGGAGGCATACCTGCATGTCCCTATCAGACACAGTTGCAGAAGATACCTCAGATTTCTTGCAGGAACAGAGCACTATCAATTCTCAGCATTGCCGTTTGGCTTATCTACTGCGCCCAGAGTATTCACGAAATGCCTGGAATCGGTAGTGGCACATTGCAGACTCAGGGAATACAAATATACCCTTACCTGGACGACTGCCTCATACAAGCAGACAGCAAACAGACCTTGATAAACACTTGGATTATGTCATTCAGTTGCTGCAGGCTTTGGGGGATACACAGTCACCATTCAAAATTCAAGACTACTGCCATCCCAAGAAATTATTTTTTTTAGGAGCAAAGCTGAACACACAGCAACAAATGGCCTTCCTCACAGAGGAGAAACAAGAGCATTTAACAGATTACTTCAAAAGCCTAGCAAAATTAACGCACCTGACCGCAAGGAAAACCCTGCAGGCCCTGGGGTTTATGGCATCTTGCATTCTTCTAATCCCTCTGGCAAGACTACACACGAGAAAATTTCAGTGGTACCTAAAAAGCTTGTGGTCTCAACACAGCCACAACCTGGAAGACATAATACCACTCTTACCATGCCTGCAAAGGGAATTTTTGTGGTGGGCTCAAGCAAGTCACTTAAACGAAGACATGCCTTTCAGCAAAGCTCCAACAAGTCAAACTATTACAACAGACGCCTCAGACCATGGATGGGGGCGCACATGGACGGCAGATGCATTCAAGGGCAATGGACTCCCAAGGAAAAGCATCAGCACATAAATCAAAAGGAGATGTTGGCAGTGATGCATGCAATAGAAGCCTTTGGAACACCTCTTCAGCAAGGTCATCTGCTAATAAGGACAGACAACACCACTGTCATGTGGTACATAAACAAACAAGGGGGCACTCATTCCTACCCCCTCTGCAGACCAACAATGACTCTTTGGGAAAACTGCCTGAAACTGAACATCTACTTGCAATCCCAGTTTGTTCCGGGCAAGGACAATGTTCTGGCAGACAGGTTGAGCAGAAATTTCTTGGATCCACATGAATGGATGCTACACCCACGCATATTCACACAAATAACTGCATGGGGAAGACCAGACATAGACCTCTTTGCATCTCATCTCAATCATCATCTGGAAAGGTTTTGCACAAGGATACACCATCCTCTAGCCTGGAGAACGGATGCTCTTTCCTTCAGCTGGAATGCCCTAACAATTTATGCATTCCCTCCTCTACCTTTACTCACCAAAGTGTTGCAGAAGATCGAGACAGAACAACCAAGAGGAATCTTGATAGCTCCAGACTGGCCAAGGCAACACTGGTATCCACTGCTACTGAGCATAACTCACACCAAACCGTGGCCCTTGCCTCTATGGCCTCAGCTCCTGACTCAACACAATTACAAGACTGTTCATCAGAACCTGCAAACCTTAAAGCTGACAGCTTGGAGAGTTCCATGACTGGGTCCCATGACTCCCTCTCCAAAACAGTTCAGGAAATTTTGCTGGAGGCATGCATACCTCCCACCAGAAAAACCAATTCGGCCAAATGGTAGAGATTCATCATCTGGAATGTGAACAGGGGCCAGGATGCATCACTGAACATACCTCAGATATTAGAATACTTGGCAGAAATCTTTCATAGTGGCCTGTCATACTCTTCCAACTTCAGCTATCTCAGCACATTACAACTGTGATCCACCTGTGTTTTCGCATCCCTTGCTAAGACAGTTTCTAAGGGGTATAAAGAATATCAAACCTCCAAGGAAACACCAACTCCTGCATGGGACCTCAATTATGTCTTGGAAAAATTAACTCTTCCTCCCTTTGAACCAGCAGCATCTTCAGAAATGCAATTTCTCTCTTGGAAAATGTTTTCCTGTTGGCAGTCACCTCAGCAAGAAGAGTTTCGGAGATACAGGCCCTCATGGCAGTTCCTCCCTTTCTCATCTTTCATCAGGACAGAGTTTCCCTTAGGACTAATCCTTCCTTCATGCCTAAGGTGATATCCAGAGTGTCTCTAAAACCAGGCAATTCACCTGCCTACTTTCTTTCCTAACCCTCAAAACAAAGGGGAAAAGCTGTTGCATACATTAGACATTCACAGACAACTACGCTACTACTTTGACAGAACAAAGTCTACCAGGAAGTCTGACCAAGTGTTTGTAGCCTATGTTGCTGGGGTACAAGGAAAGGCAGTCACCAAACAAACTATCTCAAAATGGATTGGACACTACATCAGATTCTGTTATTCTTTCCATGGAAAAAGTGTGCCAGCCATTGTTAGACCACACTCCACCACAGCTATGGCCACATCCACAGCCTTTCTAAGGGGAGTGGCCACAAAAGATATTCTAGAGGCTGCTACATGGAGCTCCGTGCATACATTTACCAAACACTACAGCCTGCCATTGTACTCCAGATCCCGAGCAGGCTTTGCTTCGGCAGTCCTGCAGGGCCTTCTAGCTACACCATCTCTTGCTTAGGCCTACCACCCCCAGCTTGGCTATGGTATTCAACCCATATGTAAGGACTGCAGTTGCATTCTTGAAGGACATAGTAGTTTTTTACCTACCATAAATGTAGATGCCCGATAGATATGCAACTGCAGTCAGGTTTTCCCTCCCTCCTACCCCTCTGTTTTTTGCCCTTGGGTCCACCCCCCCCCCCTTTTCCTATAAGCTGGGGATATCTGTTATGGTGTATCTGTTTTATTACTGTTGTGCATTTCTGAATTTTTTGTTTATCCATTCACACAATTTAGCCTTCCTTGGAGGGCACCTGGCATCTGGGGCAAGAAACACTGGAGAAGATGGTGTCGGCTGATGCCTTTATACCCCAGCCGCTCTGAAGTCGGTGAGGAGGCGACATCAGCCGATGCTGGACCCAGACTTTGGAATCCGGCCGACCGAAGGGCTGCCTGAGGCAGGACAACCCATATGTAAGGACTGCAGTTGCATATCTATCGGACATCTACATTTATGGTAGGTACAAAACTGTACTGTCTTGGGTCCTGCATCAGTTGCTGTCCCTTCCTCCATAATGTCAGGTAGTCAGGGGTATAAAACATGCAGCAGACTCAACTTTCATCAGTCTTTCTTGCTGCGCGGTGCCTGAAGCAGAAACAGTTCGTAGGTGCTGGTCGGCCGACTCCTGAAATTTTTTTTTTCAGAACCGAAGTCTTCAGTCTACAGCTAAAAGTACCCTGTTGGGGAAACTTTTTCTTGCTATTTACCGATGTCAGTAAAAGTTATTGTTTTACTTGTGGGAAGCAAATACCTCAAAGGATTTTCATTTGTACTATATTCCTTGCCTAGGCCCTGACCACAGTGTGCCTTGCTGTCGGTTTTGTGCTAAATTTAATCAACGCACTATTAAGCGTCTTTATGTTTTTGCTCCGAAATATTTTGGCTCAAGATTTAACTATCCATAAATGTCTGTTAGCAATCAGACTACTGGAATTCACAACGTAAAAAGAGACAGTCTAGGTCCAAAACCGACTACGAAGCTTCTAAGCCAGTCGCTGGTTTTCCGGTAATCAGTGAGGTGCTTTCGCAGCCCCCGATACCAGTTGCTTTTGATTCGCAGGCCTCTACTGAGACCCATTCTGAGTCCGGTATGCTGCGAGATGCTTTTAAGTATTGAACCTGCAGATGTCTCTACCTTAGATGGGTCCGGAGCTGCTGAGCAGGCACTGGCTTCTGAGGGTGTTTTCAGGCCTAAGATGGTCTTAAACCATATTAAATATTAAACTGATGCCTTCTTCAAAACCTAGGCCAAAATATTAAACTGATGCCTTCTTCAAAACCTAGGCCAAAATAAACTTCGGTCTAAAGACGCTTGGGCCACGTGCACAGGCCCCTATGCCTAAAATTAATTATCAAAATGGCTAATTACCTTGATCGGGGGTTCCCATCCCCCTCTTGCTAAGAGGCCTAGTCAAGGCACTGACTATGAATCCTCAGATCAGGTTTCTATTCAGATTCCTCTTCTGATCAGGGATTATCTATTCCACTTTGAGGACTCTGATGCAGACGATTCCATCCCTTCTGCTTCTCCTGAGGATTTTTATTTTGGAGAAACTTTGCATACCTTAAGGGAACATTTTCACTGGGAGAGTCAGGATTTCTTAGAATCTAAAGAGAGGCTTAGGGATTTCCTCCCTCCTTAGCATAGGCCTTTGACTATAACTCCTGTTTTAGACATTGATGTTTTCTGGGAATCCAGCATGGTTCCCGATTCCCTGCCTCCAGTTCCTAGTAAGCCAGACAGCTATTACAGGGTTCCTGACTCCCACAAATTCCTCTTTAAAAACCTTACTGCTGACCCTGAAAGCATTTCTCAGGGTCCCAAGGGTGTTAAGGCTTCTACTGCTAAAAATCCTACCCCTTCTGATAGAGACTCCAGGGTGCTTGGTAGAAGGGGTAAGAAGGTTTACACATCCTTGGCAGTCAGGGCTTTAAACTGTCTATTTAATATGCTTAAATATCAGCAGCATGTCATGGGCTTACTCAAAAGAGGTTTGTTTCTGACTGTGTGGAAAACAGTTGCAGGATTTATTGCGTTCAGCTGAACAAGTTGGAAAGCGTACTTTACAATGCAGTTTTGATTCCTTGGAGGCCTCTTGCAGGGCTGCTGTAACTGGATCTGTGATAAGAAGGCTTGCTTGGCACAAGGAGCAAAATCTGCCTGATCCTGTTTAAAGCAAAATTGTTGGATGCTCCTTTACAACAGGACAGTCTATTTCGTAATAAGGCAAATGTTTTGAAAAAGATGGAAGATGAAGCTAAATATATGCAAACTGTAAAAGATTTCTTAAAGTGCAGCCACCCAGGTTCAGTAGGCACTGGCCTACCAAGAATTGGTCCTTTCCAGTACCCACCAGAGCCGCTCATGTCAAACCCAGACACTCCAAAGGCTCCAAGTTTCAGTCGCAAGGAACTTGTAGAACAAAACAGTGGGGTGCCTCCACCTCCAAATCTGGAAGTAACAATGCACCTTTCTACAGTAAACAGTCTCAAAGACATTCCTCTGCAATCACAAAGCAACTTGTCTTTTGGCAGCCCCTTTGGGGGGGAAACTGGCACTTCATGCAAGAAATCAACTAATTACCCAGGACAAGTGGGTTTTAAATATAGTATTCCAGGAATACAGATTTAATTTCCACACGTTGCCAATCCCAAACGGATGGCCAGATCTGCCTCCAAATCAGTGGGCAGAGGCCCAGAAACATTGTCCCAAGAGTATGGGGGATGTTCTTCATCTCACATTGCTGCAGTCCTTACTTATGGGTAGTCCGCTGTCCTCGGTCGGCCCGAATACCAAAGTATTAGGCTGACGTCGGTCATGGGTGCTCGGATCTGACAGAGCGTCAGGGTATAAAAGCGCATGATCGACGTCATATCCTCAGTCTTTTTTGCCACATGGTCCGATGCAGAAGCAGCGTTGCAAGTGCCGTTCGGCGTTCTGAAATTTTCGAATTCCGAGTTTCAGACCGAAACCAAGTTGGGCTAAGTACCCCGTTGGGGAATATTTTTGTTTTTTCTTGCCTCAGTTAATTACCGGATGTCAGAAAAAGTGAATAATTGTCTTTCTTGTGGAAAACAGATACCGCATAGGGATTATCACTCTCTTTGCATTCCTTGGTTGGGACCGGACCACGACGTAGTCGGGTGTCGTTTTTGTGCTAGGTTTAATAAGCGCACTATAAAAAGGAGGTTAGATTTTGCTAGGTTAGTCTTTGGTAAGCGGTGTAATTATAATATGCCGTAGGATCCTCAGACGCCCGCTTCCACGAAGAAGCGCAAAGAGAAATCCTTGAAACCTAGACAGGTTGATTCGTCCATTTCGGACGCCGGTCCTGCAGAAGCTACAGTAGCGCAGGTGGATCCGGCTGAAGTTTCTGTTGAGTCTCAGGGGAAACTTTGATTTTGCAGGATGTGGCCTCCCAGGAATCAGGTCAGGCTGAAGGGGCCTCTCAAGTTACTGTTCTCCCTTTTATGCATAAGGTGGTTAGGCCTTCTGCTTCTATTTCTAAGGCTTCTAAGGGCAGGTCGGTTTTGCCTTCCTCTGGTGTCCCTTCAGGTACTTCAGGGTCTGTGCCTAAAAAGCACATGCTTAAAATGGCAGAAGATGGCCAGATCTGCCTCCAAATCAGTGGGCAGAGGCCCAGAAACATTGTCCCAAGAGTATGGGGGTTATTCAACCAGTACCAGAAAGGGACAGGGTTTTTATTCAAGACTTTTCCTGGTACCCAGAAAAGATGCATCATGGCGTCCAATTCTGGACTTATCCATTTCTGGACAGTACAAAATTCAAGATGCTGACTCTACAACACTTACTGCCTATGTTAGGCAAGGATGCCTGGTTGGTAACTCTAGACTTAACTGCATATCCCAATCAGGGAATTTTGCAGAAGATACCTCTGCCCTTTGGCTTATCTACTGCGCCCAGTGCCTGGCACCAGTAATTGCATTATGCAGGCAAACATTCAAATTTATCCTTACCTGGATGATTGTCTTTTTTTACTGCCTGAATTAGGCACTCCTAAAACATCTGGCATTTGTGAAGAGGCTAACTTGTCTAGGGTACACCATAAACTAAAATAAATCTCAACTGGTACCCTCTCAATTACATTCCTGGGTGCAAGCTTGACTACAGCTGCCCAGATGACTTGCCTTACGCCAAAAAACAAATTCAATTAATGACAAAGTGGCCACAAAAACCCAGCTATCTGCAAGGCTAATTCTGCAGGCCTTGGGGTTCATGGCTTCCTGCATTCTAATAATTCCATATGCAAGACTGCATATGAGGAAACTTCAGTGGTACGTAAAAAGCTTATGGAGTCAACATTGTCATAGCCTGGAAACGATGATTCCTGTCATTCCTTGCCTGCAGCAAGAGTTCCTATGGTGGGCAGAGGCCTGTCACCAAAACAAGGGACTATCCTTCATTCTACCCCCTGCCACCCAATCTCTGACTACAGATGCATCAGATTGTTTGAAGGCGCATCTGGCAGGTAGATGTATTCAGGGCCAATGGAGCCTAAATCAAATGCACCTACATGTCAACCAGAAAGAGATGCTAGCTATACCGAATGCTCTGACCGCCTTCAAGGACTCATCATCCAGAACAACTACTGATGGACAACACCACAGTCATGTGGTACATAAACAAGCAGGGGGGGGTAACCATTCCTATCCCCTTTGCAGACTAGCCATGGCTTTGTGGAACACTGCCTTGACCTATCAAATACATATACAAGCTTAATTCCTGCCAGGAAAGCAAAATACTCTGGCAGACGAACTAATCAGAAATCTTATGGACCCACACGACTGGAAACTGGATCCACAAATCTTCAGCATGTTGACATGCAAATGGGAGAGCCCAGACATAGTTTTGGGGTGAGGCAA
>NC_056740.1:431665573-431728073 GCF_019279795.1 Protopterus annectens | reverse complement strand
CTCGCGTGGCCCTCAAGAGTATGGCAGTGGGCTGTTTCCACCCAGCACTTTAGCAGCACACATCCTGGGGAAATCCCACGTGATAGCAGACAAGTTGAGCAGAGCAATTTTTTCACCTCTTGAGTCGTCCCTCAAGACAAATAGTGGAAAGGATTTTCTGCAGGTGGGGGCCAGCCTTTGTGACCTTTTTGCCAGTCACCAAATGCAGAAGCTACTTTGCCCTGATTCCCCCTCTGGGAGAAGCCCCAAGGGACACACTCATTCAAGATTAGCCCCCGGGTCTCCTATTTGCATTCCCACCAATCCCATGGATACCAAAGGTATTATAGAAAGCCAAAGCCCTGGGAGGACCAGATACCTCCTTATTGGCCTAGTCAGGTTTGGTTCCCCTTCCTTTGACTTCATCTTTTGGAAGACCCCTGGATTCTGGACCCAGTTCCAGACCTTATGATGCATTTGTCGGGGGAACTTAATCCCCCTCTGCAGTCCCTGAAGCTGACAGCTTGGCTGCTCCAATTCCCATCATAGCCAGGTTCCATAACCTTTCCAAGGAGACTAAGCTAATTCTCCTGTCATCTCATAAATCCTCTACAAGGAAGTTGTACCTCAACAAATGAAAAACATAGTCTATATGGGCCTCTAAAAACAATATTGATCCTTACTAAGCCCCTATTCTAGATTTCTTAACCATGATTTTCAATAAAGGAGCTGCAGCAGCAACAGTCCGCGTTCAACTAGCTGCTATTTCTAACTTTCATCTGGGATTTTAAGGCTTGAATATTGTCTCACAAATTATCCAAAGCCTTTCTCAAAGGGACCCTTCATATTAGTCCACCTGTGAAATCTCCCTATTCTCCATGTAATCTAAACTTTCTTTTTTCCCGCAATTTGAACCAGCTTCCTCATGTGACCTCAAATTTTTGTCATGGAAAACCGTGGTTATTACTAATGCCCGCAGAGTGTCAGCTTCAGGCCTTATCCATTAAGCCTCATTATTTTGTTTTCCATGCAAACAGTCTCGCTTCGAGCAAATCTCTTTCTTGCCCAAAGTTTTCACTGAAACGAATCTCAACCATATTGATTTGCCAGTTTTCTTCCCCACTATTCCAACAATTTAGAGTACATGCTGCACGAACTTAATGTTTGCAGACAGCTTAGATTCTATTTGGATCGAACTAAAGATTTCTGGAATCAGACCGGCGTTCTGTTTCATTCTCGGATTCCAGTAAGGGTATGCCAGTGACTAAAACTGTCTAAATGGTTATCTGATTGTCACCTTTGTTTATTCAGCTGCCAATATGCCCTTGCAGCATAAAATTTAAAGCACACTCAAACAGAGTTTTTGCATCTACCTTTTCTGCCAGACTTCTATTAGGTTCATAGATTAGTACTAGGCTAACTGCCCTTGCGAGGCATTTTAAGCCTGGCCAATTAGCCCTTGTAAGACTCTAACCCTGCACCTTGTGTTTGTAAGGCAAACACCTTAACTATTAGGCCACCCAACATTTGCGCAGCAGGCACTTGGTCAAAACCTCTTATCTTTATCACTCATTACAAAGTTGACAGGGCTTCGAGGGACAGGGCCTCCTTTGGATCCATTGTCCTGAGAAATGTACTCCCATGAGCCACCCGAGGTTGGTGCTTGGGACACTACTCATCAGTAAAGAATGAGCGGCAGAATAGAACAACTTCACAAATGTGTACTTGCCACAATGTTCCATGTGAGTTGTTTCTCACCTTCACTCTTGCGTCCTTCCCTCCTACCCCCTCCTGGGCTTTCAGAAAACAGATGCTAGGTCCTTCATGGTCACTCAATCTTTATATATTTTCTTTGTTATGCAGTTATAGAATGGCATATGGGATTTTACTCTGCAAACAATATTGGAGGTAACTGGGTGCATCATGGGATAGGGACTTTGCTTTGAGCTGCTTGAAATCCTCCTAGTTTGCAGTAGGTGCGTACGGAGCCGAAGGATCGGCTCTGAACCCATCAGTAAAGAATGAAGGCGAGATGAACAACTTGCATGGAACATTATGGTAAGTACATAACTTTTTATGCTAAGTTCTTGCACGCTTTCGTGGCACTTAAAATTTTAATTTACATACTCCCCCACCTCTGAGAAACTGGCTTCTGAATTAGGATCCCCAGCAACAATTGGGACTGTTGTGTAAGAAATAAGGACTGTATTTGTAATTTGGATGACTCAAGATACATTTTGTCCAAATTGGATCTGTCTAGCAGCTAGTAAATAGGTTAAACCTGGTGGCTTTGTTTTCACTGTATATTTGGAGGTGTCATCAGTTCATAGGTTCATATCTGCCCTAGGGCATTTATAAGCCTAGCCAGTGTGTGTGTGGATTTCGCCACCCATTTTACATTTTGCTGTGCCTTTTTTTGAGTTTAGTATACTGTGCCTCTAACAGTGACACAGAAGTGATAGCCGGGGTAAACCTATGATCTCCCATCCATTCCTCTTGAAGAGAGTCAATGTGGGACTCTGCCTAACCTGGACTGGGTTTTTATTCCAGAGTGAGGGGAGCCTCTGGGTTATGAATCTGTCCCTCCAGCATGTCCTATTTATTTCAGTGCTGAGGTTCAAGTCTTTCTAGCGCGTAGCTCGATGGGATTTGGATTGTGCAGCATGTCCATTAATTCCGGGTTGGACATGGCTTTATACATCGGGCACAGATCGCCTCAGGCGGTATGCCACTGAGTAGAGCTGGAGTTTCTTTAACCGGGCAGCATATGGCATCTGTTTGAGCCCTTTGATCCTCTTGGTGAGGTACTTTTGGGGTCTTTCCGGTTGCTGCAGGTGTCTGGTAAGGTACATCCCAAAAGGGGCATTATACTCAATTATGGGCCTGATAGGTGGGCTATATAAAATGTTTTTCTAACCACTTTGGCCACGTGGTTGTCAAATGAGAGATTGCGATCAACTTGGGTCCCCAGGTCCCTAATGACTTCTGTACTTTAATGGATTACCACCTATGTGGTAATTTGTGGGCACTTTGTTTTTGCCCAAGGTGATGACTATCAACTTTTTGGCGAGGCCATGGCTCTGGCACCAGTTGTCTGAGGCCTTTTTGGAGGATGCTTGTGTCGGCTGGAGAGTTGATTGACGCCCAGTTTGCAGTCATCTGCAAACTTGGTCAGCCACAGTCCTTCCGGGTTGGCCTGTACCGCCGAGAAATATATACCGAACAAGAGAGGTCCCAGGACTGAGCCTTGTGGGACGCCACTTGTAACTGGTTTGGAGTCTGACATGGCTCCAGCAATTCTAACCATGTGGGTTCTGTCCTTGAGCCAGTTTGCAACCCATCTAGTGACATAGGGGGTTTATATTTAAGCTGGTGAGCTTATCTATAATGCCAGAGTGGGGTATTGTATCGAAGGCTTTTGCGAGGTCCAGGTAGGCTGTGTGGACCACCTTCCCCTCGTCAATGGCCTTGGTGACTGTTTCAAAGAGATCAACCAGGTGTAAGAGGCAGGATCTGCCCTTAACAAAGCCAAACTGGGTAGGATCCAGTGTCTGTAGGTCCCCAATATCTTTATTTATAAGGTCCATGATGATCCTTTCCATAGCTTTGCAGACCAAGCTAGTCAGGCTTATGGGGCAATAGTTTCCAGGATCTGTTGAGGCACCACCTTTGTGGAGAGGGGTCACTGTTGCTGTACGCCACTGTTTGGGTACATATCCTGTAGTAAGGCTAAGATTGAACAGTAGTTTTATGTTTGGGTTCTTGGCTCTTCTTGGAATTCATGTAGGACGCAGCCCGGGACACCATCTGGTCCCATTGATGCTGTGTTTTTTGCTTTGGAGAGGGCGGCTCTTACCTGAGCATCTGAGTTGTCAGGGGGGCAGCACTCTGGGATAGATATTTGCCCTTTTGGTGGGGAGGGGGGGTTTGCACTGAACCTGTCAGCTAGGATGTTGGCAATGTCTGTGGGCTTGGTGTATTTTTTGTCATTTTGGACCAATTCTGAGCATATCTGGGAATTCCCACCCAGGTTCCTAACATAACTAAAGAAAGCCTTGTGATTATCCTTAGTGTCCTGTGCAATTTCTCTCTCTAAGCTGGCCTTAGCCGATTTTATGTGTGTCCGTAGTTTTTTGCTAATACTGATCAGATGCCTTCCCTTTTTGGGATTTTGCTCTATCATGTAGTAGCTTCCTCCTCCTATTGTATAGTTTGTTTATGGCTGGGGTCCACCAGACAGGACGTATGCCTTTGGAGGATTGGGTCTTGGTTTTATTTGGGATTGCATGATCCATGCATTCCTGAAGGTGTTCATAGAATGTGTTTATAAAGGATTCTGCGGTTTGGGCCGTATTTTCCACAGGCCTGGGGGCTTTGAAGGATTTCGCCTTGTTAGGCGTGTGAAATTTGCTTTACAGAAGTTTTTCACTGTGGTTTTCTGGGCAGAGGGTGGGGTCGGGATGTGAATATCCAGTGAGATTAGTTTATGGTCTGATCTTACCAGTGAGGGATTCACTTCTGGTCTGGAGCATAGTGTCCCCATGTTGGTGGTTATCGGGTCCAGTATGTTTTCCCCTCTTGTGGGAGTGGTAACAAGTTGTTCCATAGCATTTGAATTTATAAATTCTAGGAACCTTTGGGCTAGGGTGTTGGAGCTAGAGTAATGCTCCCAGTCTATGTTTGAGACCTTCATATTTTCCAGTGTTCTCAGGAAGGCCGAATGGGGTTCCTGTTTTTGGGATGGTAGTCTGTAGCAGGCTATAAACTTGAAGGCAGTTTTACCCACAGTTAGTTGCACATGGATAGTCTCTGATGCTTCGTGCTGTGCCACCAACCTGGAGGTGTGGGTATCTTTGACGAATATTGATCCTCCTCCTTTTGTGGTTCGGTTCAAGTTTTGGGACCGAAAAGCATGGTATGAGGTATAACCTGGTAGTGCTGGGGTGCTCTCGGGAGCCTTGAACCAGGTTTCTGTTACTGCACAGATATCTATGTTCTCCATGCTAAGGAGAGTTTCAAGTGCATGCATCTTGAGGTTTAGACTTCTGGCGTTGAGTAGCATTACTCTTAGTTTCTTATCCCTTGTGATACCTATGGAGTTGGGTTTGTCTTTTTGAGCCTTGCCTAAAAAATGCACAAAGGCAAGAGCCTTTGCCACTATCCGAAAGCCCAGGGGTGACAGGTGCAAGCCATCCCTAGCGAAGCATTGTGGCTTGTCGAGCATGTCATCCCAGGCTGACTGGCATTGGATCCCCTTTGAATGACATCAACACTTAAGCCAATTGTTGAAATTGATCATCTTGTCTTCATATTGTGGCATCATTCTTGGTGAGGGTAAGATGCTACTCAAGGTCAGGGTCATACCGGCCTGGGCTACATGCTCAGAGAGCTCCTCTGTCTTTTCATGTAGTCCAGGGAGGTACGTCTCAGGTCATTCACACCAGCATGGACAATGACAGAGTCATATTTGTACTTGCCTTATGGGAGCATTTCCTCAAATTTCTTCAGTGGACATCTGGGAGCAAACTGTGATATTTGCCTTGGGGGAGGAGCAGTATTGGGACTTTCTGGGTATAATCTCTTGTGGAGGTGGGAATCCCGTGCACCTGTTGCATGCCCAACCCGAGAAGAGTCACTGGACATGTGCAGCAAAACAGGTTAGAGGCCATGTTGTAGGTGAATTCACAAATTTCTGGTGTGCTTCCTTTTAGTGAAGAGGCCAGTTGAGAGCTACAGCTATGAATTGAAAGTGTGATTTGTTTACTGTTCTGTTGGGCCACAATTTTGTGGTAGTTCTATTAGTTGTCATTCCTGAAGAGTATGTCCTTTGTTAGGTCTTCTGAGGTGAGTTCTTAAGTCCTGTGTCCCTTTCCATGTTTACAGTGCAGAGTAAGTTGCATCTAGTTACTTGAGTAACTGTTTTATGGTTGTGGTAGTCTGACTTTGATCATTTAGAGGAGACCAGTCTGCTCAGTTGGCGGTAGCTTGGGTGGATATAAAATCTGTTGGCAGCCTTTTTTAAAAAAAAAAAAAAAGTTGGGGATTACCCAGTTTCCTCATACCATCTGGAAGTGGGTCATTTTTTAGTAGTGGAACTTTTAACAGAAATCCAGTTTAGTTGTCCATTCAGTATTTTAACTGGGCAAAGTGGAAGGTGTATTCACTGTTGCATTTTTTGTTATACTAGCCTGCTAAAAAATGTGACTGTTTAAATGGAGTAATTGAAGCCTGTGTGTGAAAATTAAGCGGAATGTGGAAACGTGAAGTTGCTGTAGAGTATTGTCAAGATTGCTAATTTTTGTTGAAGTGAAATGGCTAGCGATAGCTATGCTAAGTCTTGTATGTGAAAGTCTAAGGTACTCCAAACTGCAGAAATTAAAATTAAACCAGTTTCTATTTTGAATTTTCAGGTTACCAAAGAAGAATCTGGTGAAGGTAAGCTGCATTTAGTTCAGTAAGACTGGACAGTGGTAGACTTTCATTTTCTATTAAGTGTTTTTATAGAGGACTTGTACATTATAACGAGTGCTGCTGCATTTGTGAAGTCTGACAATGTTTGCCATTTTCTCTGTAGAAGGTTCCCTTTAAGAAAGGTGCTTTTTAAATAAAATCTTGCAGGTGTTTAATCTTGATGAAGCATCCTTTCATTTAAACAGGATCTATTCACAGTAGAAAATGTCTAACTGTACAGCAAATTAATGCATAAATGGTTTGTATGATAGCTGGCAGCCTTAAGTTTTCTCTGTACTTAATTATGCCGTAATATAATGGGTTTTGCTCTGCATGTGTACCTTCAGAGTGTAGAAGTATACTTGCATTATCGGGCATCCTTTCAAACATGTTGAAATAACATTCCTGCAAGTGGCCTGTTATGAACTTTGGAAGTGGAAATTTTTCATGGCAAAAGGACATGGCTTTCTTATGCAGCCTGACCTGGAGAAGGTAACATCTGTATGCAAAAAAATTAATTGTACATAAGATACTGATTCGGAAGATGCTTCGCACATGTGGTCTGGTCATAGAAGATGTTGGCCATGACAGGGACTTCTGAAGGGTGTTGGCTGTTGAAGAAAAGTCCCTATGGACTTTCAGCTGAACAATGTCTGGACTTTTTGCTAGGGGGAAATCATGGACTGTAAAGTTGTGATGTGGACGCTTTTCCTTTTGTGTTCTTTTATTTATATTTTGTATGTTGAATGGTTGAAGACTTCAGAAATCTGAATTCTGCTTTTAGTGTCCTCCCCCCTGAAATGTGCTCCTGCGTAACCTGATTTACTTGGAATGGAGCCCTGTGGTTGAATTGTCACTTTATTTACCATCAGAGCCTTCTGCTTGGTAGTTATTGCCTGCAGGTTGGTAGCAGTGCAAGGGCATGAAATGTCGCCCAAGTTTGTGCATCACTTGAGATGGATGCATTCTCTACTGGATATGAAGATTTGAAGACGTGACTTTGGACAGTAATGTTTTTTCTTGAAATTCCATTTGCGATGAAGATTGTGTACCTATAGCATACGGATTATAACTTTTGTATATGCACCTTTATGGTTTTTCTAACCTTCAGTGAGTGCTGATTTTTGAAATTGCATTTTAGTTATGTACTTGGTAAAATATTAATGTTAAACCTGTTTTGCCATGTTTATTCCTGTTGAATCCCTCCGATTATAGCAGGTACTGTCGATGGTATACTTGAAGTATCTAAACTTCTTCCTGCAGAGAAAAGCATAACTGAGGCTCGGCAGGATGCAACTGAAGGCAGCACTTCGGTGAAAGACGAAAATTCATCTACCACTGTCCAGGCTGAAGATGCCATCACTTTGGATATTGATGGCGATGACCTTCTAGAAACTGGTAAAAATGTGAAAGTTTCAGATTCTGAGGCTGCTAAGCATAAAGAGGAGGAGAAGGCCTCAGCACCAGATAGCCTGGAAGTTGTGAAGAAGGATGAAGAAACAAGTGACAATCTTAATGAAGACAAGAAGGAAGATGGAACAAAGTCTGATCCTTCCAAGAAAGAAACTAGAGAAGCTTCAAAGAAAGTCGAGTCGGGAGACAAAGAAAAGGATTCTTTGAAGAAAGCCCCCTCGTCTACTGGGGCATCTGGTCAAGCAAAGAGGTTTGTTTTTCTATGTCAGTTCTTTACGATACTGAGTACCAGCATTCAGTAAAACGCTGCATTGAGGGGTAGCATCAAGAATTTTTAATTTATTCCTTATGATTTCACTCCCCTAAATTTTGAACATCTAATTTCTAAACTTAAATCAAGATCTTCATTCTTGCACAGTATGCTCTACTGGTTGCATTATTGTCAGCAGTTTAATTGCTGTTTTTGACAAGGTTAAAAATCCTTGTTCTGGTGGTAGTGAACGTCTAAGAAAAAACGTGTCCCACTCCTGAAATCTGGAAGATTGCCAAATACCACTGACTTAGCATTGTCAGAATGTAGACCGTCAGGCATCTTTGGAAAATCAGTGCAAGATTTTTTGAGGGATTCTTGTTCAGATACTGTTTTATGGGTAAACATGATTATTCATTTTTGTAATGTTAACATTCCTTGCTTCAAGTAATATTGCATTTAATCTTGACCTTCACTGGAGTTCTTCGATAGATGGAGCTTTGACTGGGGAGGGTAGTCAGTGTTTGACTCTTGTTCTAGTAACAAGTCACCCTGAAGAGGCCTTTAATTCAGAGGGTATTGGATATTGTGGCAGTTTACCTGAACTGTGTTAACCTATGGCTCGACTCCTGCTAGAATAGCATGAGAAATCATTTAAAGTCTCATGTGAATTCATGTGAATGAGACTGGACCTTTATCTTAGAAAAGTACTTCAGGGGTGGAATTCCCCCCTCCCCCTTTGTGCTCTGGGTTCTGTAATTAAACAGATTAGCTGTAATGTAGGACTTTGGAATCTTGGGTTAGTATGCCGGAGTTAAAAAAAAAAAAAAAAAAAAAAACTCTACTACCGCATTTCTGAATTCACATCAGATTTTGCATGTTAATCTGGAGGGGGGTGGGGTCTTTGAAATAGCCAGAAGTAGAAAGCTGTTTATTTTGTAAAAGCAATGCATTTATTTGTTGTAGAATCGAAACATAAACTGTTCAGGAACTCTTGGAGGGAAGAGCCCATACTCTGCTTTTGGGGGGATATGCTTTTTTTTTTGTGGGAGAGGGTATCAAAGAAAAGGCCGTGGGGAAAAATGTGCTTTCCAAATATTCTGCAGACTAAACTGTTCACTTTTTCTCTCTTGGCGTTGTTGCCTCTGTAGTTCAACAAAGGAGTCCAAGGATGGGAAGACCTCCAAAGATGATAAAGGTAAGATGCTTTTGTATGACAGCATTGTGGAAGCTACTTTTGAAGGCTAAAACTCCCATTCATAATGTTTTGATGCTATTTTGTACAGCTTATCATGGGCTTTGTCACAGCAGTGAGTAGTCCTCTTTCCTGTCTGAATGAAGCAGAAGAGCTGATTGTTCTGTTTACTCAGTTTGTACAAAAGAAAACAAAATTAGACTGTTTACATTGGCATGCAATGTGATTGTAGAGTTGACATCGAGCCTCGAAGGTTTTTGTTGCTCTGAGTTGTCAAGACAGATGGTCTATCCACTGAAGTTGTCAAGACCATAAGACAGCTTTGAATTTTAACATACCCCCCAAAAAAAAATGTATTGCTGACTTTTGCCATAATTGTCAGTATTCACAGGGTCTGTACAAAATCCTTTTACACACTACAATGTTGTGCCATTTAGTAGCGAGTGTTTTCTGGTTGAGCAAATTGTATGGCCATTTTTTGATTCAGAAGAAATTGTCCAGCTGTTTTGTAAAGCTGGGGTAGTTCAGACAAGCCACTGGTTTATGTACTACAACATAAAGGTGACCTGGGCAAATTTTTATAGTTTTCAGGTGAGGCAGTAGGTTCGAGTTGTCTGAAATGTAAGAACTTATTTTTAGGGGGGTGGTAACAAATGCTAGACATAAAGCAGAGATGTGAAAAACATTGGATTCATTTGTAGTTACCAAAGGAAGTTTTTTTTTGGGTGCTGTTTTCCAGTAACAAGTTGCTAGGGGTGTTTAAAATGTGACCCGTTCTCTCAAATCCTCTGCCTAGAAAAAAGAAAAATTGGTTACGTGAAGTAACGCTTGCTGTGGCTGACTGCTGTTACTTCGGCTGCAGTATCAAAGCTGGCACCAGATAATAGTATTGCATTTTGGCCAGCTTTTGTAGTAAGTATTGGGGCATTCAGCTGTAGTAGTAAGATTGGGTGTGTGCAGTGGTACCAGAGGTAGCATCTTTTTGTTTATAGGTAGGTATAGTTTAGGCAAATGGGAATGGAATAAGTACATGACCAGTTAAGTGCAATATGTGAAGCTTGCTGTAAACAGTCTTGGGATAAAAGATCGCTAATGTATGGCAAAGGGTGCAGCCCTTGCCAGACTGTGTAAAGTGCTTTTTTAATGTACCACTAAACACTGGGGTGTACAATCACTTTTCTTCTGTTTTGGGCATGTTCCTGCTACTCCAGGGATGTTCTCGCGTGTCTGCCACCTGTTTTGCACTTTTAAATATCTGGGAGGAAGCTCTGCTTGTGTTGACTGGTATCAGTAGTGCTGCTATAGCAGGGTGAGAAGGGCAATGGCCCCAGGTGCGTAGTGTTTGGGGGAGGGTGCGTTTGTCCAATCTGTATTGCTGTTTATTGCAAACTTTGGTGCAGTTTAAAAGCGGGGGGGGGGGGGGGATCTTTTAGCTGAAATCTGAGCGCTGTAGCGCTCTATGCAGGCAGGATATGAACTGTAACAACTGAACTGAATTTATTCTGTTCTCAGCTGTTGTATTTACTGTTGAGTTTGGATCCAACTTGACTTAATAAAACTTGTGGTAACCAAAACGGTGCTCTAGCTTCTCCCTTGACCGTAATGCACCAACTCTCAACATACCTCATGCTGCTTTTAGCGAAAGGACATGGTTAGCTGAAGCTCTTGAGCTTCATTGCAGCTTTTGTCTAGTTTCTGTTGATCCACTACCCTTATTGTATTTCTGAAAGTGTAGTAGTTGTTATCTATCCCTTTTATTCTGCATGTTAGTGTATTCCTTTTTGGTAATTTTTTTGTCGTTTCCAAAAAACTTTTCTATCTGCTTTCTTTTTGCTGTAGAATGGCTGAGAAGGGCCCTTCCAGCTTTAAAAAGAGTTTTGAAGTGCGGGCACAAGTTGCCTGTTGCCACAGTCTGTTTTATTGATCTGATATCAGTTTTCATTCTTCCTTAAGATAATGGGTTTGGATCCGATAATTTGATCCAGCTCTGTTGTTGTTCTAGCTCGTGGCTACAAGCAAACTCTCTAGCTCCATCCCTACCCATAATGCATCACCCTAACATCCCTCTGAACTTATTTGCTGCTTTAGAGTTTAGACGTGGTCGCTTTTGAGTTTTCTGTGAAAGATGGCTTTCTCTGATTTTTTTTTTTTTTTAAAGCTCAATACTTCTGAGGAAAACCTTTAACCCATTTATAGTTGGTTAATGGAGAAAATGTCTGACATGGAGCCCATATGGAACTTTAAACATCCAGTAAGTTCTTTTGTCTTTTACCAGCCTTTTTCTCCACTATTGTCAGTTTATTTTATGGCTTGATGTCAGTAACTGTATTTTTAGCTTTCTTTTATATACAAGATTTTATTGCAGTTCTTAACATGCCATTGCCTACAGTGTTGGTAGATATTGTTTAGGACTGCAGTATTTATCGTGAGTTTCAGCAGACCAGAAAGAATGTCCTCCCTCTCCATAAAGGGGGAGTGACTACAGACCCTGGGAATTATCATCCCCTTAGCCTTGCATATCAGACTCGTCAGGCTATGGGGCAATCATCATGGACCTAATTAACAAGGATATAGGGAATCTCCAAACTCTAGATCCCACGCAGTTTGGTTTTGTGAAAGGTAGAACATGTCTGCTCAACCTTGTTGACTACTTTGAGTCGGTCACCAGAGCTGTGTATGAGGGCAAGGAAGTTTATGCCGCCTACCTATCTGGCCAAGGCCTTTGATACAATTCTCCACTCAGGAATTATTTTTAAACTCTCCAAACTAGGCATCAATCCCTGTATCACTAGGTGGGTTGCCAATTTAGGCATCTGCCCATTTTCATTCTTCCTCACTATTGGGTTACAGATCCGACCCTTGGATCCACCTTGGCCACATTTTTCAGACTTGAGGATCTATTCTCAAGCTCCTCCCTTTACCCACAGTGCCTTACACTCTATAGCTTCCACAGATAGTTGGCTTCTTTATTGCCTACCGGGTAGAGACGGTATAGACAGAAAATGGAGGCCCATACCAGAACATCAAGGTTCCTATAACCTCAATAGGAGCCACTAGGTTGGGGGATGGCTGGGAAGGGAAGAACGAAAGTGGACAAAAATGCCAAGTTACAATAAGTACATAATCTTCTGCCCTTTTCATTCCTCGCTGCTGGGTCAAGAGTCCCCAGCTACATTTGTCTTGGGTTGCCTCAAAGAATATGCCGGAGCAATGTCAAACCAAAAGAAGCTGTAATTCTGGAGACTAATTTATAATATGTCACAAGGGTGCAAGAATCTGATCAAGTGGCTGCAGCTGAAATATAATCAGTCTAAGCTCTAGAGGAGAAAATAGATGTAGTCATATGTCTAGTAGAATGTGCTTTAGGATGGCGAGGCAACTCTACCATTCTTTTGAATAAATTAATGAAATTGTAATCCACTTGGCCAGTGTAACTTTGGGGACTGCTTGGCCTAGATGGTTTGATGTAAAAGATGCAAATAGCTGGTCAGACTTTGCACTGTTTTGTATGTGGGTAGAACCGTAGAAGTCTCCCTGATGTCATGAATACAGCAGCATATGAATAGTTTGCCTCTGAACTCCCGTTTAGAGCAAAGTTAAATGCTGCCACTAGGGTGCGCGCCTCAGATGTCTGGTATAAAGCGGGCGTTGGCAAGCACCTTCAGAACTTCTGCCAGCTCTGGTCATCTCTCTTCCTGAAGTGTTTTCCTACAGCCAACATCAGATGAGTACCCCTTAGGGGTTTTCTATTTTATTACTTCCTACCGTTTTGGGTTACATGCCGGATAGGAAGTGTAAGTGTGGAAGGCAAGTACCACATAAGGATTCACATGAGCTCTGCCTTTTCAGCCTAGGTCAAGAAAACTACCATACCACCTGTATTTGTCAGATCTTTGTTCCCAAGACCCTTGGAAGCCATCTAGCTGCCTTTAACAATATACGTTGAGAATCAGACATGTTTAGCTTCTAGGATGTACCAGACATCGAACATTCAGAAGAGCCCCCAATCAAGAAGGCGAGTAGTCCTGAATTGACTGCTGTGCCCTCCACTCCAGTCTGAGCCAGAGTCCTGAGCTTCCTTCGGCTGTAGGCCTGGAGGGTATCAGTTCTTTGCCTGAGGTCACATCCCAGTGGGAATCTCGAGGCGTCCAATTCGGTCGCTGTGAGGCAACCTGGGCTCATATCAGAGGGTCCATGTGGTATCTCAGATCGTTGTGTGGACAGTCTGGTGTTGTGGAGTGCTGGCCAGCGTTAGGCCCTCCTACCCTCTACTGCATTTCAGAATCCTCTCCAGCAGAGATCATAAGAGAAAACCTTAAACAAAACTATTCAGCCCCTGTTGTCTTAACCTGTCTTAGCCTCTGGATTGGCAGGCCTTCACCCAAGGCCCCCTCAGTGCCTTCCTGGCCTTGGGTCAGGGCACTATGCAGCCCTACCCTAAAGGGACCTGCTCCTGATGTCTCCCCCTGAAAAGAGGATTCATCAGATGAATCCCTCACCTACTCTTCACAGATAGCTTCTCTGGGATATGCTTCCTGAGAGGAGGAGTTCAGTGGCATTGACTCCCCAGGTGAGGATCTCCCCTTTTGAGACCATCACAGATGCAAAACGTCAAACGGGACAGCTAAGACCCAAAAGAGATGCTATGAACTAAGGTCTCCTAGCCCCTCTGCTCTGCCCCCAGTGTACTAGTTTTTTCTGGATGCTTTCGTCGCTGCTTCTAAAAACCCTAACTCACAGCCCCCAGCAGCCAAGTGTCCAAATAAATTCTACAAGGTGTCAGAGAAAGCAGCCTTCTTCCTCTACAAAGCCCCATCTACAGATCTTGCAGTAATTTATGCGACCACTGGAAAAAATTACTTTTCTCCACCTCTCTACTGCCCTCTGATAGAGAGCAGAACGGTGGAACGTCTGGGGAAGGTTTATACTTCTGCCATCCTAGCAGTAAGAGTCATCAACTGCCAGATGCACATGGCCAAGTATTCCTTGGCGCTCTTGGATGATGTGGTCAAGCAGGTGGGAGAGCTCCCCTGCTGAGGGCAAGTTTCCTCCCTCCTGAACTCCTGCACACAAGTGACCAAAAACTCTGTCCAGCTACCACTTTGTGGACGCATCAGCAAGGGCAGCTGCTTCTGAATCTATCCGGAGGTACTGTTGGTTAAGATTGCAACCCCTCCCTGATGACAAATCCAAGCTCCCGGAGGACTAACCCCTCCTTTATGCCTAAGATGATATCTAATGTGACTCTCAACCACGCCATACATCTTCCCACCTTCTTCCCTAACCCTCAAAACAAGGGGGAAATAACTCTCCACTCATTAGACTTGCACAGACAGCTCAGATACTACCTGGACCATACTAAACCCTTCTGGAATACAGACCAATTTCTTGTCAGCTTTGCCCTAGGAGCAGAGGGGAAGCCCATTTCCAAGTGGATTTTGCACTGTATCCATTTCGGCTACAGATTGCATGAGAAACCACTCCCTAAGTCTGTTTGTTCCCATTCTACTAGGGCAGCCTCCACTTCCACACCATTCCTCAGAGTTCCCACCAGGGATGTCTTGGAAGCTGCCACCTGGACCTCTGATCATACCTTTACAAAGCATTACCACCTATCTCTTCTCCAAGACTAGGGCAGGCTTTGCCTCTGCAGTTCTGCAGGGCATGCTTACTCATGCCTAGGTCTTTAATCCTTCCACCCCTCTTCTCAACTTTGGGAATACTCCCACAGATGACTGCAACAGTGAAACATGAACATAATGCAGTTGTGTACACTTAGCGTAAATCTAGATGTTTGTTTTCACTGTTGCAGTCCTGGTTTTCCTCCCTTATAATCCTCTCCTTAGGGAGGCATAAGCTTCTTATGGTGGCTTTTACCCACCAGGACCTACATATCAATCAAAGAAATGTTAGCGTTAGCTGTACAGAATACTCTGCCTTCAAGAACTACATTCTTCCAGGACAACTAATGGTAAAGACTGACAACACCACGGTTATGTGGTACATACAAGCAGGGGGGTACACATTCTTACCCCCTCTGCAGACTAGTCATGACATTGTGAAACACAACCTTAAGCTACCAAGTGCACCTACAAGCTCAATTCCTGCCAGGAAGACTGGCAGACGAACTAAGCACAAATCTCATGGACCCACACTGGAGTGGAAGATTTTGTTGATAGGTCTGGGGGGTGGCCAAAGATGGACCTGTTTGCTTCCCCCCAGAACTACCATTTGGACAAATTCTGCACAAGGACTCCCCACAAGTTTGGAAAGTGGATGCCCTGTCCTCTATCAGTTTATGCCTTTACTTCTCTGCCTCTTCTCTCCAAGGTACTACTAAAGATCAAACAGGACAAACCAAGGACGATACTGATTGCACCAGTCTGGCCACGCCAACACTGGTACCCCCTCTTGTACAGTCACTGGCACCATGGTACCTGCCTCAGACCCCTACCCTGCTGTCCCAGCAGGAGGGCCAGATTCTGCACCCTCCGCTTCAAACCCTTTATCTGGCAGCCTGGCTAATCTGTTACCATCCCTCAGTAAACAAGAGCTGGATGTCATTCTGGAGGCAAGGAGGCCTAGTAGTAGAAAATCTTGTGCTGAAAAATCAAGATGTGAGTGTTCAATCTCGCCGTTTGTTCTTGCACATGGGTTCGGAGCCGATCCTCGGCTCCGAGTCGGCCGCTTGGCAAAGCTCTGCATCGAGAAGAAGCTCGAGACCAACCTGTCTCCCACAATTCCCTCTGCCTTTACCTCAGATCTAGTTTGCAAACACCAACGGGAATGAAACGCACAACATCCATGCTAAGGCGTAGCTGAAAACAGCAGTAACAGCTGAGAGAAACAGAAGCGGGAGAACCAAACCAGACACCTAGACTGGACGTTCTTCCTGACCTTTGGGTGGGAGGATGGGAATGTAATAACACAGGCGAGATGAACACTCCACATGGAACGTTATGGTAAGGACATAACTTCTATATGTGAGAGTGTTCAATCTCGCAGTTTGTTCTTTCACATGGTTAGCGTCCCTAGCTCCGTGACCCTGGGAAACTCACGGAAGAACGTTCCTGAGCACAGTGGAATCGAAGGTTGCCCTGTCCCTGGAAACCCTATCCACTTTGTAATGAGTAATAAAAGTATGTGGTTTAGACCAAGTGGCGGCCGCACAAATAATGTCCAAAGGTAGGCGGGCCGCATGAGCCAGGGATGTAGATATTGATCTAGTAGAATGTCCTTTCGGACCTGACTACCTGACGTCATGGAAGATGAGACTGCAACTGATGCAGGGCCCAATAATCAGGCTGACTGAGGTGTACTGCAAGCAGATTACCCAAATGTGATGACTGCAACAGTGAATACACTAACATCTACATTTATGGTAAGTGTACACAACTGTACTTTATCCCCCTTCTTCCCTGTTTAAAGAAGGAAATCATTTGGTGGATCCAGCAAGTACAACTAAATGCAGCCCTCTCAACCCACACAAATATTGCATGCAGATGCCTCAGACTCAGGTTGGGGAGCCACCTTGCACTCAAGTCCAAGCCCAGTAGCAACCTCCCATGAAAAGCAAACCAATCAATGTAAAGGGGATGACAGCAGTTCTTTTAGCCTTACAGACCTTCCTACCTCTACTGCTATTTAGTCTTATTATAGTGACTGGCAATACCACTGTGACGTGGTACATTAACAAATGGGGAGGTACCAGGTCATAGCAATTGTGCAGGCTAGCCCTACTAATTTGGGACCTAGTATCCCAGCACAACCTTTCCCTGTAAGCCAGTTACATTCCTTCGCAGGACAACAAGCAAGCAGACTTCCTGAGCAGAACATCCTCTCCACAACATGAATGGATGTTGGACAGGACAGACTTCCTAGACAGTCCACTGGTGGGGCACTCCACAAATAGACCTGTTTGCCTCCCCCCAGAACAGGCAGCTGCAGACCTGTGCCAAGACTTATTCCCTCCAGCTTGGAGAGTAGACTCAGTTTCACCTGGGAGAGGAAGTTCCTGTATGCCCATCCCCCCCCCCCCCCGATTCAGAAAGTCCTGAAAATCACGGACGACGAACCAAAAATCTTGCTAGTGACTCCCTACTGGCCAAGGCAGCACAAGTTCCCCCTTCTATATAATTTAGCCAAGGGAAATCACTTGGAAGTTACCCCACAAGGTGGAGCTTCTGACACGAGACAAAGGAACTCTCCTACATCCACACTTGCAAATGATATCCCTGATTCTGTGGGTGATAAATTACTAACCCCATTCAGACGCCACTATTCAGAGGATGTGTGGTCAGTCCTGAAGGAGACCAGGTAACCCACTACTAGAAAATCATACCTTGCTTAATGGCGAATGATTTACTCATTGGTGTTTGGGACAGGAAAGGGAACCTTATGAGGCTGACAAGCCCCCCTAGTCCTCTCATGTGTGTCCACTTATAAAGGGTGGACTTTCCTATTCATTGTTGAAAGTGCACCTCTCTGCATTCTCGGCCTGCTTACCTCTTGATCTCCCTTGTTAGCCAGGCTACATGTGAAACTCTTCCTTAAAGGGGTCTTGCACGTCAGACCACCTAATAAGCCTTTCCCTCCTCCATGGGACCTGAACTCCATCCTGGAAAAACTCACCCAACACCCTTTCGAACTGGCTAATACAGCCTCGCTACAGTTTTTTGTTCTTGGAAACAGTACTGTTAGTGGCTATTACCTCTGCCAGAAGGGTTTCTGAGCTACAAGCCTTAATGGCATGCTCACCTTACACCGTTTTTTATAAGGACAAGGTCACACTGAGAACCAACCCTTCCTTCTTGGCCAAGGTAGTACATGACTTGTCCCTAAATCGATCCATTTACCTACCCAGTTTTTTCCCCTCTCCCACTAACCAAGGAGAGAGGGTGCTCCACTCCCTAGATGTCCACAGGCAACTGAGATTTTACCTGGACAAGACTAAAGACATTAGGAGATAACAAACTTTGTATCTTTCCACCCCAGGGCATTGGGCAAGGCAGTCACCGAACAGACCTTTGCGTCCCGGATTAGAAAGGCCTCACACCACGGAAAAAACTCCAGTTGGGGTTAAGGCACACTCCACAAGAGCAGTGGCCACTTCCAAGGCCTTCCACAAAGGCATGGACACAGCTTCCATTATGGAAGCAGCTACATGGTCCACTATCCACACTTTCACCAAACATTACAAATTGGACCAATCTCCAAAGCACGAGCAGGATTTGCCAGGTATATCCTACAAGGCTTTGTGGAATCATCTTCTGCATCCGCCACCCTTCATCAAACTAAGCTGTGGTACTCTCCCACACCAAGAATACTGCAGCACAGGAATAGAAGGACATGTAAAATCTTACCATAACCATAGATGTCCTAGTCTTCCATGTTGCAGTATTCCTTCCCACCCACCATACATTGCTCAGTGTCTTCCAAGATTATGGAGCAAGCTTCCCCTTACAGTTGGAAGAAGTCCATCTTTAATTGTCTTTAAAAAATAAACTCAATATAGAAGTCTTATGGAGCTCAAAGGTTGATTGTCTGCCTTGGTTATTCAGTACAACTTAATTTAAAATTATTTGTGATTTATATAATGTCACAAAAGGAGATATTGCCAGCCCAGCTATCTGGAATTTTGTAAATTATATTTCATTTGTGAATATCAACATATCGAGGTAGGGGACAACGGGGGTTCGGAGGGTGGCCTAATGGTTAAAGTGTTTGCTTTACAAATACAAGGTACAGGGTTTGAGTCTCACAAGGGATAATTGGCTAGGCTTAAAATGGCTTGCAAGGGCAGATGTTCTTCATCTCACATTGCTGCAGTCCTTACACTTGGGTAGTCCGTTGTCCTCGGTCGGCCCGAATATCAAAGTATTAGGCTGACGTCGGTCAAGGCGCTTAAGACTGACATCAGGACGTCGGGGTACAAATGCACATGACCGACGTCATATCCTCAGTCTTTTTTGCCGCATGGTCCGATGCAGAAGCAGCGTTGCAAGTGCCGTTCGGCGTTCTGAAATTTTTCGAATTCGGAGTTTCAGACAGAGTCAAAGTTGGCCAAGTACCCCGTTGGGGAATATTTTAGTTTTTTCTTGCCTCAGTGGTTTACCGGATGTCAGAAAAAGTGAATAACTGTATTTCTTGTGGGAAACGGATACCGCATAGAGATTATCATACTTTGTGTATTCCTTGTTTGGGGCCTGAGCACGACGTTGTTGGGTGTCGCTTTTGTGCTAGGTTCAATAAGCGCACTATTAAGCGAAGGTTAGATTGTGCCAGGTTGGTCTTCGGGAAGCGGTGCAATTATAATATGCCGCCGGATGCTCCGCCGCTTCTTCGAAGAAGCGCAAAGACAAAGCAGCTAAACCCAGGCAAGAAGAGTCGTCCGTACCGGACGCCGGTTCTTTAGAGGCATCAGTGGAACGAACCGGTGGTTCCGCCGGAGGCTTCTCGAGTCCCAGGGGGAGACTTTGATATTGCAGGATGTGGCCTCTCAGGAGGCAAGTCAGGCTGAAGGGGCTTCTCAGGTTACTGTACTCCCCTCCCTTCCTAGGGTGGTTAGGCCCTCTCCTTCTGTTTCCAAGGCTTCTCCCAGAGGCAGGCCAGGATTAGCTTCTGTTGGTGTCACTCCTAGTTCATCAGGATCTGTGCCCAAGAAGCACATGCTTAAAATGGCAGAAGATTTAATTACTTTGATTAGAGGTTCTTTGCCCCCTCCTGATAAGAGGCCTAGGGTGGAACCAGAGTTGGGGAGTTTTGAGCAGACTTCGGATGTTTCGGAGTCTTCGGCTGAAGACTTGCAGGAGTATTCTCCTTATTCTGATTCTGATGTGGATGATTCTACTCCTTCTGCTTCTCCTCCAGAGGATTTTTCTTTTTCAGAGACTCTTCATTCCATGAGGGAAGGGAACATTTTAAGTGGGAAGGTCAGGACTTCTCTGATTCCAGGAAAAGGCTTAGGGAATTTTTGCTTTTACCCCAGCATAGGCCTTTGGCTATACCACCTGTTCTAGATGTTGTGGAAGATGTGTTTGCAGAGGCTTCACTTAATCCTGATTCTTTGCCTCCTGCTCCTGTTAAGCCGGACAGGTATTACAGGGTGCCTGAAGCTCATAAATATCTTTATAAGAGTCCTAGGGCGGACCCAGAAACTGTTAGTCAGGGACCTAAGGGCGTCAAGGCCTCTGTTGTAAAAAATCCGGTTCCTCCAGATAGAGGCCAGAGCTTTGGATAGATGGGGAAAGAAAGTCTATACTTCTCCCACCTTAGCTATGAGGGCTTTGAATTGCCAGTTTCACATGTTGAAATATCAAAACTATCTTCTTTCTCAATTGAAGTCCAAGGTAGATGCTCTGGCGGAAGGCATTGAGTGTAAAGAATTACAAGATTTGGTACATGTTTCTGAACAGGTGGGTAAGCATTCTTTACAATGTGGTTTTGATGCTGTACAGGCCTCGTCTAGGGTGGCTGCCACTGGGTCAGTTCTTCGCAGGCACGCCTGGCTGAGGGATCAGAATTTATCTGACCATGTTAAGACTAGGATTTTAGATGCTCCTTTGCAGTCTGATGTGTTTGGTTCACCTGTGGAGGCAGTCTTAAAGAAAATGGAAGACAAGGCTAAGTCTATGCAGGCTGTTAAAGATTTTTTGCAAGTTCAGCCTCCGAAGTTTAGTAGGAATTGGCCTGCTAAGGGGTGGACGTACCCTTCTTATGATTCACAGTCTAGGGGAAGATCTAGACGTGGTAGGGGCAGAGCTCAGGGCTCTTTCAGACCTAGAACAGGGAGTTCACCTGCACAGTCTTCGGGTGAGGGCAGGGGCCAGTCCTTTCATAAACAGGCCCGATGACCTACCTTTTCAGCTGCCAGTGCCTTGTCTGGCAGCGCCTTTGGGAGGAAGGTTGGCACTCTTCAAAGAAAATTGGAGTTTAATTACCCAGGACAGATGGGTATTGGATATCATACACCAAGGTTACAAGTTTTATTTCCATACCTTGCCTCCTTTCAAAGGCATGCCAGACGTTCCTCCTCAGCAAAGAATAGAGGCTCACAAACAAATTTCTCTGCTGCTTCAAATAGGGGCCATACAGCCGGTCCCTCTGCCAGAAGTGGGCCTAGGATTTTATTCTCGCCTGTTCCTAGTACCAAAGAAGGGGAACACGTGGAGACCAATTTTGGATTTATCTATCCTCAACACTTATCTGGACATTCCCAAGTTCAAAATGTTGACGTTACAACAGCTTTTACCTCTGCTGGGCAAAGATCACTGGATGGTGACTCTGGATCTCAAGGAGGCTTACCTTCATGTTCCTATCAGGCTAAGTTGCAGGAAGTATCTGCGTTTTCGAGCTGGGACTTCTCATTATCAGTTCTCTGCATTGCCCTTTGGCTTATCTACTGCGCCCAGAGTGTTCACGAAGGTTCTGGCTCCAGTGATAGCTTTCTTCAGGCTAAAAGGAATACAGATCTATCCTTATTTGGACGATTGCCTGATTCTGGCCCAAGGAAAGGACGAACTTCTTCATCTGCAATATGTGATAGCAGTGCTAAGATGCCTGGGGTATTCTGTGAATGAAATAAAGTCCAGTCTAGTACCCTCTCAGGACATGTGCTTTCTGGGTGTGAGACTGAATACAGCATCCCAGATGGCCTTTTTGACCCCGGACAAACAAAAGAATCTTTCCCTTTACTTCCATCAATTGTCTCATCAGTCCAGGCTGACTGCAAGGACAGTCCTTCAAGCCTTGGGGTTCATGGCATCTTGTATTCTGGTGCTTCCCAATGCCAAACTGCATATGAGGAAGCTACAATGGTATCTCAAAAATGTATGGACACAGCACTGCCAAGATATGGACACTGTCATTCAGATAATACCTTGCATTCAAAAGGAATTTTTGTGGTGGGCTCAGGAATGTCACCTAAACAAGGGACTCTCTGTGACCCGGCCAGAGGCGAGTCAGATTCTAACGACAGATGCCTCAGACAAAGCTTGGGGAGCTCATCTAAATGGAAAGTGGATACAAGACACGTGGCCTGCCAGACTACAACATCTACATATCAACTTGAAGGAGATGTTAGCAGTCCAATTTGCATTAATAGCTTTCAAGGATTTACTTCTTCCAGGGCAGGTGTTGGTTCTAACAGACAACACAACTGTCATGTGGTACATCAACAAGCAAGGGGAACACATTCTTATCCTCTATGCAGACAAGCAAGGATTTTGTGGGAGACTGCTCTCAGTTTACAGCTAAATCTTCCGGCAAGGTTTCTGCCGGAGCACAGAACTCCTTATCAGATGTGTTGAGCAGGCATTATGGATCCCCACGAGTGGAAATTGGATCCTCATGTGTTTCAGAAATTGACAGTGTCATGGGGAACTCCAGACATAGATCTGTTCGCTTCTCCACTAAACTACCAGCTGCCAAAGTTTTGCACAAAAAGGTTTCATCCCACAGCTTGGAAAGTGGATGCTCTTTCTTTCAATTGGAGCAATCTTCATGTGTATGCCTTTCCACCTCTGCCTCTCCTCCCAAAGGTACTTCTAAAGGCCAGACAGGACAAGCCAAAGATGATTAATAGCTCCAGATTGGCCTCGACAGCACTGGTACCCATTACTGAGAAGTCTGGTACGGGAGCCTCCATGGCCTTTGCCTTCGATTCCACACCTGCTGTCTCAGGAGAACAGTCATTTACTCAATGTCAAACTTCACTCTCTTCACCTAACAGCCTGGCATATTCTGTTTTAAACCCTGGAGGGTCTCTGCTTCCACAGCAAGTTTTGAATGTTATTTTGGAGGCCAGAAGGCCTAGTACAAGGAAAGTGTACGCAGACAAATCGAAGAGATTTTTGTTTTGGAGTGCAGCAAAGGAATTTGATGTTTCTAAGCCTAATTTGTGTGGCTCTTCAATATCTGGCTGAGTTACTGGACAAAGGTTTGTCCTTCTCTTCTATTAAGGTTCATGCTGCAGCAATTTCTGCTCACTATGACTGTGATCCACCATTGTTTTCTCATCCTTTGTTTAAGCAATTCCTTAGAGGGGCAAAGAATGTAAGACCCCCACGTAGAGCTTCTACTCCTGCTTGGGATCTCAATTTTGTGTTGGAGAAACTCACTCTACAACCTTTTGAGCCTGCAGCTACTGCTGAGTTGAAATATTTATCATGGAAGACTACTTTTTTGTTGGCCATTACCTCTGCAAGAAGGGTTTCTGAATTACAGGCCCTTATGGCGGTTGAGCCTTTCTTAATTTTCCATAAGGATAGGGTATCTTTACGTACTAATCCTTCCTTTATGCCTAAAGTGGTTTCTAGTGTGGCTTTAAACCAAACTATTCATTTGCCTACTTTTTATGCAAACCCCCAAAATAAAGGGGAAAAGATTTTGCACACGTTGGATATACACAGGCAGTTGCGATATTATTTGAGCAGAACTAAAGGGTTCAGGCAGTCTCAGCAGTTATTTGTTTCATTTGCTTTGGGTTCGGGCAAGCCTGTGTCAAAACAAACTATTTCTAAGTGGATTGGGTTTTGTATTGCTTTCTGTTATTCCCATCATGGTAAGGAGATTCCAGCTGGGATTAGGCCTCGTTCCACTAGGGCTACTGCCACTTCTACAGCTTTTAAGGGGTGGCAACTAAAGATATTTTGGAGGCAGCTACTTGGAGTTCAGTGCATACTTTCTCTAAGCATTACCACCTTCCACTTTACTCTAAATCTAGGGCTGGTTTTGCCACTGCAATTTTACAGGGCATTTTGGCAGCTCCTACTGCTTTATAGTTTTGCCATCCTCCCCTACCTCTGCTTTGGGATTCTACCCAAGTGTAAGGACTGCAGCAATGTGAGATGAAGAACATAGTACAGTTTTGTACCTACCATAAATGTAGATGTTCAAGATCCACATTGCTGCAGTCCAATTCCTCCTTCCCTTTGTGGTTAGAGGTTGTGTGGTTTGGGTTGTGAATATTGTGGATATTGTATATATTGTACATATGATTAGTGCAAGGGTGGTTGGTTGTTTTTTGCTGTCTTTTGGTTTTGACCTTTCTTTTTAGGGTCTTCTGACATCTGGGGCAAGAAAAGACTGAGGATATGACGTCGGTCATGCGCATTTGTACCCTGACGTCCTGATGTCAGTCTTAAGCGCCTTGACAGACGTCAGCCTAATACTTTGATATTCGGGCCGACCGAGGACAGCGGACTACCCAAGTGTAAGGACTGCAGCAATGTGGATCTTCGAACATCTACATTTATGGTAGGTACAAAACTGTACTTTAGCCTAGTACTACTCTATGAACCTATTCCCCCTCACTCTACCAGTCTAACTGCTCCCTGATGCCTCTCCATTACAGACCCAGGGCTTTATACATATCGCCTTTGGCAGCCTATCCTGTTGGACCATCTACTTGCCATCTTAGCTTTAAGATGATGTCCTTCAAGGATGCATCTGCAGTCATAACATATGGGTTGTCCTGCCTCGGGCAGTCCTTCGGTCGGTCATCAAAAAAGCTAAGTACCCCGTTGGGGACCTTTTCTTGCCTCAGCCGATGTCAGAAATTACTGAAAAAGTAAATAATTATGACTGCAGTTGCATTCTTGAAGGACAAAGGTAAACAGCCGACCGGCACTAGTGCGAATTGCATCTGCTTTGGGCTCCGCAGAAAGAAAGACTGAGGAAATGGCGTCGGCTGCCTCCTTTCATACCAGATGTACTGACCTCAGTTTTACAACTGGCGGCAGTCCTATACCAAGGACCAGGCCAACTGAGGGCTACCGGGAGCCAGATAATCCATATGCAAGGACTGCAACAGGAAGAAAGTACAGTTTTGTACCTACCATAAATGTAGATGTCCGATAGGTATGCATCTGCAGTCATAACGTATGGGTTGTCCTGCCTCAGGCAGCCCTTCGGTCGGCCGGATTCCAAAGTCCGGGTCTGGCCTCGGCTGATGTCGCACTTCACCCGACGTCATAGCTCCTGGGGTATAAAGGCATCAGCAGACGCCATTTTCCTCAGTGTTTCTTGCCCCAGATGCCAGGTGCCCTCTAGGAAGGCTAAATTTGGATAAAAGTAGAAATTCCAAACAGTAGAAATCAAAAAGTATATATACATACAAACAAATACACCATAATAGATTCCCACAGCTAGCTAAGGGAGGGAAGGACCCTAGGAATACCACAGAGGGGAAGGAGGGTGGGTAATCCTGACTGCAGATGCATACCTATCGGACATCTACATTTATGGTACGTACAAAACTGCACTATGTCCTTCAAGGATGCATCTGCAGTCATAACATATGGGTAGAATACCATAGCCAAACTGGGGGAGGAGGCACTAAGATAATGATGGTGTAGTTAAGATCCCTTGTAAAACTGCAGTTGCAAAACCTGCTCAGGATGTGGAGTAAAGGAAGATTGTAATGCTTGGCAAATGTATGCACGGAGCTCCAAGTAGCAGCTTCTAAAATGTCTGGTAGCCACCCCCCGTAGGAAAGCTGTAGTGGTGGCTGTAGCTCTTGTGGAGTGAGGCCTGATATTTTCAGGAGTTGTCTTTCCATGAAAAGAGTAACAGAATCGAATGCAATTTCCTATCCATTTTGAAATTGTCTGTTTGGAAATTGCTTTTCCTTGCACTCCTATTGCATATGCTACCAGAAGCTGGTCAGTTTTTCTGTTTGTCTTAGTTCTGTCCAGATAGTAGCGCAGTTGTCTGTGTACATCCAAGGTGTGCAGTAGTTCCCCCCCCCCCCCCCTGTTCTGTGGGTTAGGGAAGAACGTAGGTAAATGAATAGCCTGGTTCAAGGATACTCTGGATACCACCTTTTGGCATGAAAGTAGGATTGGTTCTCAGACGCACTATCCTGGTGAAAGATAAGGAAAGGCTGCACTGCCAATTAAGGCCTGTAACTCTGATACCCTTCTTGCTGAAGTGATTGCTAGAAGGAAGGCAGTTTTCCAAGATAAGAACTGTAAGTCTGCTGATGCTGCTGGTTCAAAAGGGGGAAGTGTCAATTTTTCCAGCACAAAATTGAGATCCCATACAGGCAGAGGTAGTTTCCTTGGAGGTTTTACATTTTTGATCCCTCTTAGAAATTGTCTGAGGAGAGGTTGAGAGAAGATAGGAGGATCCATGTTGTACTCTGCTGAAATTGCTGAAGCATGAATCTTAATGGAAGAATAGGACAGGCCATTGTGAAACAGTTCTGCTAAGTATTCTAGGATGTGTGCTAGGTTTGCCAGTGTGACATCTGTTCCCTTTGATGCACTCCAAAATGAGGAATCTCTTCCATTTGGCTGAGTGTTTTCCTTGTGGAGGGTCTGCGAGCCTCCAGGATAATGTCCTTGACCCTCTGAGATAAAACAGGTTGGTTTTGCTTTATGCAATTTTCCAGGCAGTTAGCTGCAGTGTTTTCAAGTTTGGATGCAGGGTCTTGTAGTTGTTCTGTTAGAAGTAAAGGCCATAGAGGTAGAGGCCATGAGTTCATCAGAGACATGCTTCTCAGTAGCGGGTACCAATGCTGCCTTGGTCAGTCTGGAGCTATCAGAATTACCTTTGGCTGTTCCTCCCTGATCTTCAGTAGAACTTTGTACATCAAAGGGAGAGGTGGAAAGGCTGTCAGGTCCTTCCAGCTGAAAGGGAGTCCACCCTCCAAGGCTTGTGGGTGGTATTCTCTTGAGCAGAATTTTTTCAGTTGGTTGAGTGGGGAGGCGAACAGGTCTAACTCTGGCATTCCCCATGCCTTGTTATGGTTTTCAAGATGTCTGGATGCAGCATCCATTCGTGAGCATCCGTGGTAGCTCTGCTTAATCTGTCTGCTAGTGAATTTTCTTTTCCTGGAACGAATCTGGCCTGCAATTGAATGTTGAGATTCAGGCCTAGGTTCCACAGATCCATTGCCATCCGGCATAGAGGGTAGGAATGCATGCCTCCCTGTTTGTCAATGTACCACATGACTGTGGTATTGTCCGTCCTCATCAGCAGGTGTCCTTGCTGGAGGAATGTTTTGAATGCCTCGATTGCATGCTTCACTGCCAGCATCTCCTTTAGATTTATGTGTAGATTCAGTTGGTCTTGGGACCATAGACCTTGGACACACTTGTCTTCCATGTGTGCCCCCCAGCCTAGGTCTGAGGCGTCCGTGGTGATGGTCTGCGGAAAGGCAACCCTCTGTTGGTCTGGCAGGCCTGAGCCCACCACAGGAATTCTTGTTTCAGGCATGGAATGATTGGTATCATGGTTTCTAGACTGTGTCTGTGTTGAGACAATACATTCCTTGGGTACCATTGTAACTCTCGTATGAAGTCTGGCATGTGGGATCAAGATTATGCAGGATGCCATGTAACCCAGGGCCTGCAGGACTTTCCTTGCAGTAAGCTGAGTTTGTCTTGTCAATGCCATGAAGTAAACTGGAAGTTGCTTTTGTTTTTCTTCTGTGAGAAAAGCCATCTGAGTTAGTGTCCAGTTCTGCACCCAAAAATGTTATCCTTTGGGATGGCACTAGTCTTGACTTTTGGATGGTGACTGTATCCCAAGGCTTGCAGCAGTTGTATGACAAGTCAAATCCTTTATTATTTTTGTCTTGTTGTCCGCTTGTATTAGGCAGTATTCCCTGAAGCCTGCAATGTGCAATTACTGATGCCAGGCATTTCGTGAATACTCTGGGCGCAGTAGATAAGCCAAAGGGCAATGCTGAGAATTGATAATGCTCTGAACCTGCAAGAAATCTGAGGTGTCTTCTGCAATCTGGTCGTATGGGGACGTGCAGGTATGCCTCCTTGAGATCTAGAGTCACCAGCCAAGACTCCTTGCCCAACATGGGAAGAAGTTGCTGTAGGGTCAGCATCTTGAATTATGGTACAATGAGATACGTGTTCAGTGCGGACAAGTCGAGAATAGGCCTCCATTGAGTTTTTCTTGGTACAAGGAATAGTCTGGAGTAAAATCCTTGGCCTTGTTCCATAAATGGTACCTTTTCTATTGCTCTCATCCTTAGTAAGTTGGTGATTTGTTTTGGAGCCTCTGACTTCTGGCTTGGAAGGTTTGGCATTCCTCTCCTTTTTGGTAAAGTGTGGAAATGAAACCTGTAGCCTTTGTCTATTGTTTTGCAAAGTCCATTTGTCTCCTGTAATGCAATGCCAGTTTTTTGAAAATAAAGCTAACTTTCCGCCCAAGGGTGCTTCGTTGTGCCCTGGTAGGCGGAATCAGAGCCAAGTCATTGTGTCTGTCCTGTGGAAGTGGTTGCGGTCGTAGCTGTGGCGGCACTCCTCTGGTTGTCAGGTTGCCACTGACTGCCCCTGTAGGCACCCCTTGATTGACCTCCGCCTCTTGGGCGTCTATTTCTGCCTCTCTGTGCTCTGGAGGTGTCTGGAAAGGACCAATTCTTTGAAGGCCAATTTCTGCTGAACCTCGGAGGTTGGACCTGCAGGAAATCCTTGACTGTTTGCACAGATTTTGCTTTTTCTTCCACTTTGAGAACCTCCTGTGCAGGGGAGCCAAATAAACTTTGTATCTCCATAGGGGCATCTAGGAGTTTTGACTTAACATGGTCTGGCAAGGATTGCTCTTTTAGCCAGGCATGCCTTCGAATCACTGCTCCAGTCATAGCTGATCTAAATGAAGCCTCCAGTGCATCATAGCCATATTTTAAGAAATGATTACTGACCTGCTGTGAGTTGTGTACCAAATCCTGAAGTGACTTGCGGTCTAAAGGTTCAGGAGAGGAAAGCATTTTACTCAGCTGATCTAACAAAAATTCCTGGTACTGTATCATGTGAAATTGAGTTTAAAGCCCTAGCAGAAAGAGTAGCAGATGTATAAACCTTTTTACCCCATCTCTCTAATGCTCTTGATTCTCTTTCAGAGGGTAGGGGATTTTTGGCAGAGGCAGCTGCAACACCCTTAGGGCCCTGAGAAATGGTTTCTGGGTCTGCAGCGTGGGCCTTATACAAGTGGAAGTGAGAATCCGGGACCCTGTAATATCTGTCAGGTTTGGCAGGGGCCAGGGGAAGAGAATCAGGGGCAGAAATGGCATCATTGTATGCATCAACAACTGATAGTACAGGAGGTATGGCTAAAGGCCTATGCTGTGGTAAGTGTAAAAAAGTCCTTAGCCTTTTCCTTGAATCAGAAAAATCCTGACCCTGCCACTGGAAGTGTTCCCTCATTGAGTGTAGTTTCCCCAAATGAAAAGGCAGAAGGAATGAGTCTTCTGCATCCGAATCCTCATAAGGTGAGTATGGCCCTTACTGATGGTCTGATAACTCTGATCCATCCGAGGAATAGTCAGAGGAGAGAGGTTCAGGGGGTTTTTCAGGAAGAGGTTGCGAGGCCCTGTCTGGGTGAGGTTGGGATCCCCTGATCAGAGAAATAAGGTCCTCAGCAAGGCTAAGAATCTGTGAACTGGAGGAAGGCCTGTGGGAGGGAGCTTTAGTAGTTAAGGCCTTGGAAAGTTTAGCTGCCTTAGCCCTGGAGAAGGCCTTAATAGACATAGAAGCAGGGGGTCTAGCTGCCCCACGTGCAGGAGTAGAGATGTCCAACGGAATGGTGTCAGACAATTCCTGTGTGCCTGCTTCTTCGGTATGAATTTCTGTAGCCGACTCAGCCGGGCCTTGTGAGACCTCTGTTGTCGGAGGCAAGCTTTCGGCCAAAGGAAGAGCAGAGGACTCTTGTTTCAGCCGAAACAGAGACTCGCGGTAGGCCTAACCGTGGTTTCAGCCGAAACCGCGGGCCACGAGTGTCGGTCCTTTTCCTTGCGTTTTTTTGGCTAAATGTGTAGTCGGAGTCTCCGGCATTTTATATGCAAAAGCGGGACCAAAAAACTCTTCAGCAAACTCCGACCGAAGTCTGAGTCCATCGGTTGAAGGAAGCACAGGCTAAACAAGCTGATGCTTAGGCCCAGACCACGATGTAAGGAAGGCAGTAAGAGTGGAAATCCTTATGAGGTATTTGTTTCCCACAAGTTAAACAATTATTTACTTTGACATCAGCTGAGGCAAGAAAGAGTCCCCAACGGGGTACTTAGCTTTTTTAGAAGTCTTCGGTAGCTGAAATCTCTGGATCTGACAGACTGGCACTTGCGAACAGCTTCTGCTTCGGGCACCGCGCGGCAAGAAAGACTGAGGAAAATGGTGTCGACTGATGCCTTTATACCCCAGGAGCTATGACGTCGGGTGAAGTGCGACATCAGCCGAGGCCAGACCCGGACTTTGGAATCCGGCCGACCGAAGGGCTGCCTGAGGCAGGACAACCCATATGTTATGACTGCAGATGCATACCTATCGGACATCTACATTTATGGTAGGTACAAAACTGTACTTTCTTCCTGTTGCAGTCCTTGCATATGGATTATCTGGCTCCCGGTAGCCCTCAGTTGGCCTGGTCCTTGGTATAGGACGACTGCCGCCAGTTGTAAAACTGAGGTCAGTACATCTGGTATGAAAGGAGGCAGCCGACGCCATTTCCTCAGTCTTTCTTTCTGCGGAGCCCAAAGCAGATGCAATTCGCACTAGTGCCGGTCGGCTGTTTACCTTTGTCCTTCAAGAATGCAACTGCAGTCATAATTATTTACTTTTTCAGTAATTTCTGACATCGGCTGAGGCAAGAAAAGGTCCCCAACGGGGTACTTAGCTTTTTTGATGACTTCGGATTCGAAGAATACAGGAGCTGACCGACCAGCACTTGCGAACTGCTTCTGCTTCGGGCACCGCGCGGCAAGAAAGACTGAAGATGGCATCGGCTGATGCTTATGTACTCCAGCAGCTCTGACGTCGGAGAGAAATGTGACATCAGCCGACGTCTGACCCAGACTTTGGAATCCGGCCGACCGAGGGCTGCCTGAGGCAGGACAACCCATATGTTTGTCTTGTGGTAAACAAATACCTCATAAGGATTTCCACTCTTACTGCCTTCCTTGCCTTGGCCCAGACCACGACGTCTCTGCCTGTGCTCGCTTCAATAAGCGTACTCTCAGGCGCCGGGCGGAGTTCGCTGAAGACTTTTTTTTGGCGAAAAATTCGATTATACAATGCCGTCGGAACTACTGACATCGCAGACTGCTAAGAAACGAAAAGACCGGGACCGACATCCTCGGCCCGCGTCTTCCACCGACACCACGCCAAAACCTACCGCGAGTGCCCTGGTTCCCTCTGAGGCGGTTATTTCAAGACCCTTCTTTACCGATACCTCCGATCCCGGAGACCACACCGACGCCAGTTATTGATTTTCCTCCGGATACTGAAACCGTTGAAATGCCCGAGACCATTGCTGTGGATAAGGTCACTCCTGCACGTGGAGCTGCTAGGCCTCCCATGTCCATGTCTATCAAGGCCTACACACGTGCTAAGGCAGCCAGCAAGAACAAGCACTTTACTGCTAAAGCTTTACCTCAGCCTACTCCTGAAACACAAATCATGACTATGGCTGCAGACTTAATTTCCATGATCAGAGGTTCCCAGGCCCATCCAGAGAGAGGATCCCAGCCTCCTTCGGATAAGAGGCCCCCCCCCCCGGGTTGAACCCTCCGACCCTCTCCCTTCAGATGAAGAGTCTGAGGACTCTTCACTTTGATAGCCAGGAAGAGCCCTTCCAGACCTATGAGGACTTGGATGCAGAGGATTTCATCCCCTCGGCCTCCCCTCCTGAGGATATTTCTTTTGGGGAAGTTCTACGTTCCATGAGGGAACATTTTAAGTGGCAAGGCCCAGGAATATTCTGATTCCAGAAAGCGTCTTCGTACCTTCCTTAAAAAGCCCCAACACAGGCCCTTAGCTATACCTCCTGTGCTTGATGTTTTGGACCATCTATACTCTGACTCCAGTGTTACCCCTGATACTCTTCCTCCTGCTCCTGCCAAGCCTGACAGATACTATAGGGTCCCAGAAACACATTCTCATTTCTTTAGGGCCCATGCTGTTGATTTAGAAACAATTTCACAGAGACCGAAAGGGGTTTCAGCTACCACCTCCAAAAATCCCTTACCTTCCAACAGGGAAGCTAGGTCATTAGAGAGATGGGGGAATAAGGTCTACACCTCCACTACTTTATCTATGAGAGCTCTCAATTGTCTTTCATACGTTTCAATATCAGGATTACCTGTTAGATGATTTACAGAAAACATTGGCCTCTCCTGAACCTTTAGATAGGAAATCTTTGTAGGAGGCTGTACATAATTCTCAGCAAGTTAGCAATCACTTTCTGCAGTGTGGATATGATGCATTGGAAGCTTCATGTAGGGCAGCTAGGACAGGGGCGGTCATTCGTAGACATGCATGGTTAAAAGAACAACCTCTACCAGATCATGTTAAGGCAAAACTTCTTGATGCACCCTTGGAAAAGAACAAGCTTTTTGGTGCTAATGCTAAAGATGTATTAAAGTCCATCGAGGAAAACGCCAAGTCGGTTCAAACAGTCAAAGATTTCCTCCAGGTTCAGCCTTCCAGATTTAGCAGAAATTGGCCTTCAAAAAACTGGTCCTTTCCTAATCTTGAAAGATTTCAAAGGGGTAAAAGCAGGCATGGCCGAGGAAGAGGACAATACAGAGGTTCCTACAGGGGACGACAATGGCAACCAGCAAACCAAAGAAGTGACGCAGGGGTTTCTCCTGCCACACTGGGACAATCTCAGTGACTTTCCTCTACTACCGCTGACCAAGGAGCAAACAGAAGCTCGTTTGGGCGGAAAATTATCTCTGTTTTCAGACAATTGGCACAGATTGACAAAGGACAAATGGATTTTGGACATTATAGACCAAGGTTACAGGTTCCACTTTCATACCTTACCAAGAAAACAAGGCATGCCAAACCTACCACAAAACCAGAGGGCAGAGGCGATCAAGCAAATTTCTCTGCTTGCTCACATCAAAGCAATAGAAAAAGTTCCACAACAAGAACAAGGCCAGGGGTTTTACTCAAGATTGTTCTTGTTCCAAGAAAAGAAACTCAATGGAGACCAATACTAGATTTGTCCGCATTAAACACTTTTCTCATAGTACCAAAGTTCAAAATGCTGACTCTACAGCAACTCCTTCCCATGCTGGGCAAGGGGTCTTGGCTGATTACTCTGGACCTCAAGGAGGCATACCTGCATGTCCCTATCAGACACAGCTGCAGAAGATACCTCTGATTTCTTGCAGGGCCAGAACATTATCAATTCTCAGCATTGCCATTTGGCTTATCTACTGTGCCCAGAGTATTCACGAAATGCCTGGCTTCAGTAATTGCTCATTGCAGGCTCCAGGGGATCCAAATTTACCCGTACCTGGACGACTGCCTCATACAAGTGGATGACAAACTGATTTTGACAAAAAACTTGAATTATGTCATACAATTGCTACAGGCTCTGGCTCTGGGATACACAGTCAACTTCCAAAAGTCAAGACTTCAGCCATCCCAGCAAATAACCTTCTTAGGAGCCAAACTAGACACAGCCTCTCAAATGGCTTACCTGACAGAAGACAAGCAAAAGAAGTTAACTCATTATTTCAAAGGTTTGGCAAAGCTCACCCAGACGACTGCAAGGAGATTCCTACAGGCCCTGGGTTACATGGCATCCTGCATTCTCCTGGTTCCATTAGCAAGACTTCACGAGAAAGCTACAATGGTACCTGAAAAGCTTATGGTCTCAGCACAGCAACAACTTGGAGGCAACCATACCGCTCATTCCATGCCTACAGAAGGAATTTCTATGGTGGGCCTCGGTAAGCCAGGCAAACGCAGGTATGTCATTCAAAAAACCTCAGATAACACAGACCATGACCACAGACGCCTCAGACCGTGGATGGGGGGGGCGCACATGGAGGGCAGATGTATTCAAGGACAATGGTCTCCAAAGGAAACACATCTGCATATCAACCAAAAAGAAATGCCGGCAGTAATGCATGCCATCGAGGCCTTTCGACAACAGCTTCAGCAAGGCCACCTGCTAATACGGACAGACAACACCACTGTGATGTGGTACATAAACAAGCAGGGGGGCACCCATTCTTACCCCCTTTGCAGACTGACAATGAATCTTTGGGAAAAATCACTGAGCCTAAACATACAGTTGCAATCCCAGTTTGTTCCAGGCAAAAACAATGTGCTGGCGGACAGCCTAAGCAGGAACTTCCTAAACCCCCACGAGTGGAGGTTACATCCAGAAATCTTCATACGACTCACCTCGACATGGGGCAGGCCAGAAGTAGACCCATTTGCCTCCCACCTCAATCATCATCTACAAAAGTTCTGTTCAAGGACATATCCACAAGCATGGAAAATAGATGCTCTCTCATTCAACTGGAACTTCCTAAAAATCTATGCATTCCCACCTCTGCCACTGATGACCACAGTATTGCTAAAGATCAAAGCAGAGAAGCCCAAGGGGATCCTAATAGCTCCAGACTGGCCAAGACAGCACTGGTACCCACTACTACGGAGCATATGTCACAACAAAAAGTGGGCCCTTCCCCAATGGCCCCAACTTTTGACAACACAACTTCAAGACAGTACACCCCAACATTCAGACTCTACAGCTAACAGCTTGGGAGATATCATGAATAACCTCTATCTCTCTCCAAGGAAGTTCAGAGGATACTGACAGAAGCCCGAAGACCATCCACCAGAAAGGTTTACTCAGCAAAATGGAAGAGATTCAGCATTTGGAATACCAGCAGTGGTCATGATGCATCATTATTGAGCATCCCTCTCATTCTGGAATATTTGGCAGATGCTACAGAATGGACTCATATTCTTCCATAAAAATACATGCTTCAGCTATTTCAGCTAGATATAACACTGATCCACCTGTGTTTTCACATCCTTTAAGGCAATTCCTTAGGGGAATCAAGAATATAAAGCCACCAAGAAAGGCTCCAGTACCAGCTTGGGACCTCAACTTTGTCCTAGAAAAATTGACTCTACCTCCCTTTGAGCCAGCAGCTTCTGTGGACTTACAATTTCTCTCATGGAAGACAGCTTTCCTGTTGGCAATTACCTCAGCAAGAAGGGTTTCGGAACTACAGGCCCTAATGGCAATACCACCGTTCATAATCTTTCACAGAGACAGGGTCTCCTTAAGAACCAACCCTACCTTTATGCCAAAAGTGATATCTAGGGTTTCTTTGAATCAAGCCATTCACCTGCCTACTTTCTTTCCCAATCCTGAGAACAAAGGGGAAAGACTGTTGCATACCTTGGACATTCACAGACAACTTCGCTACTACCTGGACAGAACCAAGACCAGTAGGAAGTCTGATCAGCTTTTTGTAGCTTACGCCCCTAGAGTACAAGGAAAAGCAATTTCCAAACAGACTATTTCAAAATGGATTGGACATTGCATCAGATTCTGTTGTTCCTTCCATGGAAAGAGTGTACCAGCCAATGTCAGACCACACTCCACCAGAGCTACAGCCACCTCAACAGCATTCTTAAGAGGGGTGCCTACAAAAGACATTCTAGAAGCTGCTACATGGAGCTCCGTGCATACATTTTCCAAACGCTACAACCTTCCTCTATATTCCAGATCCAGAGCAGGCTTTGCTTCTGCAGTCCTGCAGGGATTGATAGCTACACCATCCTTTTCTTAGAGCATTCCACCTCTCCCAGCTAAGCTATGGTATTCAACTCATATGTTATGACTGCAGTTGCATTCTTGAAGGACATAGTACAGTTTTGCACCTACCATAAATGTAGATGTCCGATAGATATGTAGCTGCAGTCGGGTTTTCCCTCCCTCCTTCCCCTCTATGCCTTGGGTCCACTCCTATCCCTGTTACCCTTAGCTGGGGATATCTGTTATGGTGTATCTGTTTATTGCTTATTTATTTGTCTGGAAATCTGTTTTTCTTCCAGTTTGATTACAGCCTTCCTTGGAGGGCACCTGGCATCTGGGGCAAGAAACACTGAAGATGGCGTCGACTGATGCTTATGTACTCCAGCCGCTCTGAAGTTGGAGAGAAATGCGACATCAGCCGACGTCGGACCCAGACTTTGGAATCCGGCCGACCGAGGGCTGCCTGAGGCAGGACAACCCATATGTTCTGACTGCAGTTGCATATCTATCGGACATCTACATTTATCGTAGGTACAAAACTGTACTTTTCGCTTTCCGACTATCAAGTTGAAGGCAGCTTCAGATAAGTACCCTGTTGGGGATCCTCTTTTCTTGCTTTTAACGAATATCAGAAAGTTAACTGTCTTGCTTGTGGAAAATAGATTCCGTACTGTGATTTCCTATTGTATAACTTGTTTGGGCCTTGAGCATGACGTCCCTAACTGCGATATCTGTGCTTCCTTTAACCCGCGTACCATACGCCGTAGAGCTAAGATTTTGTATAAGAATTTAGGAGTCTGGCCTCAAGTTCATCGGTATGATGTCTTCAGATCTTCCTAGGAAACGCAAAGACAAGGACCGCGACAGGCCTAGGGTTAAATCTACTGACGACGCACTGGTGAAATTGGTAGTCAGCACAGTGGTAGTCAGGTGCTTTCGCAGCCTCTGTAGTCTGCAGATTTTCAGCTGCAAGCCTCCGCAGAGACCTTTACGGAGTCCTCCATGTCTTCAGACACCTCCGCCTGTTGCCACCTCAGACGGGTCCAGAGCCGCTTTTGCAGGCATCTGCTTCTGACGCTGCCTCTTCGGCATGAGACCAGAACTAGACAGACTACCTTAGCTCAGACTTCTGCAGTTGCTTGGCCTTCCGAGTCCCTCCAGCCTTCCAGCCGCAAACTTCACAAGCAGCCGTCTGCCTCCCCTCCTTTACCTTAGTCCCAGTTGGTAAAGATGGCTGGTGATCTTTCCCTGATTAGGGGCTCTCACCCCCCCCCCCCCCCCCAAGAGGTCTAGGGAATTATCATCTTGATGTTTTGTCTGTCTCCGATTCTGTGATTTCCGGTATGTCTGCTGGTGAAGAAACTTTTCAACCTTTTTCTGGCTTTAAGGATTCTGATGCTGAGGACTTCTGCCTCCCCTCCAGAAGATTTTTCCTCTGGGGATACTTGAATACTCTTGGGGAGCATTTTAAATGGGAATGTCAGGATTTTCCACAGTCTAAGAAAAGAATCTGGGAATTTTTAGATTTGCCTCTGCACAAGTCTCTGGCTATACCTCCAGTTTTGGAAGTTGCGGATGATGTTTTCATGGAAACTCCTAATATTGTTTCTCCTGCCCCCAGAAAACCAGACAAGATATTACAGGGTTCCTGAATCTCATAAATTCCTTTTCAGAAACCCTACTTATCCAGAAATTATTTCTCAAGACCCCAAGGGTGTTGAGGCTACTATTGCTAGAAACCATATGCCTTCTGATAAGGAATCTAGGGCCTTGGACAGGTAGATACGTGAATTCTTTTTCACATAAGTATCAGCAGCATACGTTTGAGGCTATTAACTTGGAGAGATTCTTTCCATGACAGAAAAGATTCCTTCCGTGATGGAAAAATATTTGCAAGACTTGCTGAATTCTGCCACTTCAGAATAAGCATTCACTTCATTGTGATTTTGACACTTTGGAGGCTTCCTGCAGAGCAGCAGCCACTGTTTCTGTAATTAGAAGGCATGCTTGGCTCAGGAAGTAGCCTCTTTCTGAACCAGTTGTCTAAATTGCTGGATGTTCCTTTGCACAAGGACAATCATTTTGGTAATAAGGCTGAGATACTGAAAGTTGGAAGATAAGGCAAAATCTATGCAAGCTGTAAAAGATTTCCTTCAGGTTCAGCCGCCTCTGTTTAGTAGGCATTATCCTTCCAAGAATTGGTCTTTCCCTGATCTGACAAGCAGGGTTGCTCTAGGCCTAGGGGTTTCAGATATTCCAGACTGCAGGCTTCTGCCCCTCAATGGGCTGAACAATGGCATTCTTCTGCTAAATCTGAGTTCTAAGCCAGCTTCCCAAAGCAAGCATTCTCAGTGACTCCGGCCTCCTTGTGCCCATCTCTGCGGACCCTGGGTTTCCTTTGTGGGGGGAAGGTTTAGCCAGGTTCGCAGAGGTATGGTCTACCATTACAGAGAAATGGGTGCTCAGTATAGTAAATCAAGGTTACAAGGCCTTGCTGGCTTTCAAGGACCTACCCTACCTTGGGACTCTGCTAATCAGGATGGACAATACCACAGTCATGTGGTACAAGCGGGGGGGGGGGCTCTCTTAACCTCTTGTGCAGGCAAAGCATGAGACTGTGGTCCATAGCAGCTTACATCTATTAGCCCACTATCTTGCACGGAGGCTAAACTCCTTGGCAGATCATTTGAGCAGACATGTTCTGGATCCTCACACGTGGCAACTGAACAAGATCATTTTCCATCGCATCACTTAGCATTGGGGCACTCCAAGTGGATCTTTTCTTCTCTCACACCAGTTATCTCCATCCAACCTTCTGCACTAGGGAGTTTCACAAGCTTGGAGGGTGGATGTGTTGTCCTTCCCATGGATAAATCTCTCAGTTTATGCATTCCCTCCTCTGCATCTTCTTCCCAGAGTGCTGCTAAAGATAAGGGGCGAAAAACCAAAGGCTATTCTGATGCTTCCAGATTGGCCCAGGCATCATTGGTATTCCCTCCTTTGCAGCCTTTCCCAGGCTCAGCCTTGACATTTTCCCCTGGTAACCATAGCTGTTGGTTCAAGGAGGGGGAAAGTTCCTTCATCCTCCTCTTCACTCTGCATTTAACTGCCTGGCTAATACTTTAAATCTTTCCCAACAGGTGGTTGAAGTTCTTCATGAGGTCTAGCACCAGAAAATCCTATGCAGATAAATGGAAGACATTTTCCTCTTGGATGCTGGCTAAAGGAGAAGACTCTTCTCATCCTTCTCTTTCACTCATTCTTGACTACCTAGCAGGATTGCTTAATGGTGGATTTTTTCTTCAATCAAAATTCACTTTTCAGCAATTTCGGCTCATTGTTCTTTTTGAGCAACCCATTTTTTCTCGCTCCTTTGTGAAACTGTGTGGAGCTAGTAATCTTGGACCTCCCAGAAGAGCTCCTCCTTAGGATCTTAATTTTGTCCTGGTAAAACTTACTCTGCCTCCCTTTGAACTAGCTTCTTCTGCAGATGTGAAGTTTCTATCCTGGAATACTGCTTTCCTTTGAGCTATTACTTCATCTAGAAGGGTATCGGAGCTGCAAGCCTAAATGGCAGTAGAACCTTTAATTATTTTTCACTCTGATCAGGTTTCTCTCAAACAATCCTGCCTACATTTTTCAACAATCCCCAAAATAAAGGGGAAAAGATTCTGCACTCTTGATGTCCATAGACAGCTGAGATTTTACTTGGGACTAAATCCTTTCGAAAACCTGAGTACTTGTTGGTTAGTTTTGCTCCTGGGGCTGAGAGTAAAGCTATTTCAAAGTAAACCATCTCCAAATTAATTTCTCATTGTATTCACCTTTACCTGCAGCATGGAAAGGTTCCCCCTCAGGGTATTAGGACCCATTCTACTACAGCAGCCTCTACCTCTGCAGCCTTTCTGAGAGGTGTGCCTACTAAGGACATTTTGGAAGCAGCTACTTGGTCTTCTGTCCATGCTTTCACAAAGCATTTGTTTTCTAAATCCAGGGCTGGCTTTGCCTCTGCAGTTTTGCATGGCCTCCTTGCTCCTTAATCTGACCCCCTCCCCTTGTCTTCTTACTGGGCTTTGGGAATCTACCCGTATGGAGGACTGCAACAGTGCAACATGAACATAGTACAGTTGTGTACACTTATAATAAATGTAGGTGTTAATGTAATTGTTGCAGTCCTGGTTTCCCACCCTCTATTCCCTCTTTTTTTCCCTAAGGCACAGACTATGGATTTTTATTTTTTGTATGATGCGTCCAGGGTGCTACCATTCCTGGATTAGCCGCCTTTTGGGGGCTCCTGACAGTTAAGGCAAGAAAACTGAGGCAATGGCGTCTGCTGCCTCCTTTTATGCCTGACTTACTAACTAACATGAGATGTTATGTAGTCCTATCTCGCCTACATTCTTACCTGTGGGTTTGGAGCTGAACCTCGGTCGTACTCTAGCTTGAAGTCTTCAATTGGCTCCTGGCTAAGAGGTATCCCATGCTGCAATGCGCCTATTCCCCAGATCTTGTTTGCTGCTCGGACATGGTCTCGCTCTTGGCAGTGGCGAAGTACAATTTTTATACTATTTGTTCAGTTTACTAGCTCCAAATGCTATTTTAATAGCTAGTGTGTGTGTGTTTTTACTTTTAGCAGTTTAGTGAACCTTTCTGGTATCCCATTTTACCTGGTGTTTACGGGCTAGGCCCGTTTCCGTTAGAGAACCTAGTCCTCCCTTGTTTTTTTTTTTTTTTTCCTGTTCTTGTTCTGATTGACCAGTTTAATCCCCTGTGGCAGCATTTTTCTTGTGGTGTGACTGTTCCCCTGTTGGTTTTTCCTGGGCTAGGCCTGTAACTTGGAGGACCTAGTCCTCCCTGTGGTTACCTCGCAGTCTCTAGGCCGTTTGAGTTAGAGGCGCTAGTTTCCTGCGCTTCTTCTCCGTGAAGGTTCCCCTACCGTTTTTCCCCCGTGTGTGTGTTCTTGTCTCGACATGTCCAAGGAGTCTAAAGAGCACAGGCCTTCGGGCTTCAAAAAGTGTGTTGTGTAACAAAATGTCTGACAGATGGGCATTCTGTATGTGTGTATTGCTTAGGGGCTATTCATTTGCCGGAATCCTGCTTCTGTCGTGCTTTCAGCCCCCGCCTGCTGCAAGAGAGGAAGAACAAGCTGATTTTGAGATTTTTGAAACCATCTTTTGAAGAGGATTTGGAGAGATCCTCCGGTTAAAAGTAGTCTCCTTCCAAATCAGATAAAAAGTTGGATAATCATCTAAGAAGCGCTCTCCAGCTCAGTCTCCTCTGAGCCACCGGAGAAAATTACTACTATTGCTTTGGTTTCACTGACTTCAGTCGACGGTGTTTCGATTCTGTCTACATCGGTTCCAGGTTTATTGGAGCCGAGGTCAGATGTGTCAGTTCGGAGGCCGTCTCCAGTTTTTCGACCAGTCTCCCCGACTCATAGGTCTCCCTCTATAGGGAGATCCAGATCCCCGACCATGTCCTCTAGATCCTCTAGGGCTCTCTGATGACTATGTTGATAGTGAAGAAACTGCTTCAGTCATCTGTGCTGGCTAAATTGGTTTTGGCTCCTGCCCAATTGGCTTCAGAGCCTGTCCTCCCCTTCATCTTAGGCTTTTCCTCCTCCAGACCTTTCTTTGGAGCCAGAGCTGTCTGTTCTGTCTGACTTTTATCGGCTCCAGTTGACCCTTCTGACATCTCTGCTCTGACTGTTGGTGCCGTCCATAGGGTATAGGGTCCACAGCTTGCCAGTTGGAGCAGAGAGGGAGGTATCTGTGTATCTTCGGCTCCGAGCCTTCCTCTCTGCGCTTTGGCTCGGGTGAGCGTGGACCAGACACCGGCTTCTGACCTTATTTCCTCTGCTCAGAGGTAGTCTCCTGTGGTTAGTCTACCTTCGGAGCCAGTGGGATCAGCTTTCGAGGTCGAGGAGTGTGTGCTGGCCAGGTCGTCAGCCGCATTCTAGGGTACCGACACTCTTCCCCCCCCTCCAGCACCGATATTGGTATCTGATCACCCTCTGTCTAGGGACAGCAGAGACCTAAGGCCTCAGGATACCGCCATGAGTGGTCCCCAGCTTTCTGAAGCCTCCCCAGGTTTTTTCCTGAGGAGCCACCCAAAAAGTGTGCCATAGGAAGCACATGGACTCCCAAGATGAGTCCCTCACATCTGACACTGACCTCTGAGTCTAGGGATCCCCTAAGTAGTCTTCTGACTATCTTTTTCATATATCTTGGAAATACTGAGAGAGGCGAGGAGGAGTCTGTGTTCCTGAAGGCCTTTGGTTCCCAACCCCTCCGCCTCTTGGGTTTCTCCCCCGTTCGAGCTCCTGGACCTAGTTTGTCGAAAGGTGTGGGAAACTCAGGACACGTTGGGTCTCCTAGGGACCGGTTCCACAAAGTTCACATCTGCCATTTGTTTGTCTACCCATTTCATCTGTCACCCAGGCTAGAATCCAGCTGTTTCTGAAGGGAGTCCTTCATATCAGACGCCCCAGGAGACCTACTCCCCCCTCCTAGGACCTCCATTTCGTATTAGAAAAACTAGCTTCCTCTTGAACCAGCTGATGTCCTTCAAGGATGCATCTGCAGTCTTTACAAATGGGTTGTCCTGTCGTCAAGCAGCCCTTCGGTCGGCCGGATTCCAAAGTCTGGGTCTGGCTTTGGCTGGTGTCGCACTTCACCCGACGTCATTGCAGCAGTTATTCGGGTATAAAGGCATCAGCCGACGCCATTTTCCTCAGTCTTTCTTGCCGCGTGGCGCCCGAAGCAGAAGCTGTTCGCAAGTGCCGGTCGGTCAGATCCAGAGATTACTACTACCGAATACTACTTCGAAGACTTCTCTAAAGCTAAGTACCCCGTTGGGGACTCTTTCTTGCCTCAGCCGATGTCAGAGAAAGTTAATAACTGTTTATCTTGTGGGAAACAAATACCTCATAAAGATTTCCACTCCTATTGCATACATTGTTTAGGCTCAGACCACGACGTAGCAGCTTGTCTAGCCTGTGCTTCTTTTAACCGACTGACGCTTAGACGTCGGTCGGACTTTGCTGAACAGATTTTCGGCTCCGATTTTGCCTACATTATGCCGTCAGATCCTCCGACTACGCAAATTACCAAAAAACGCAAAGAAAAGGACCGACACTCGCGGTCCGCGGTTTTGGCCGAAACCGCGGTTAAGCAAACCACGAGTGTCTCTGTTTCGGCCGAAACCGAGCAAGCAGTTCAGCCGATAACATGCCTTCTACCGAGGCCTCTTCTAACCTGGTAGAGACTGCTTCTGAAATCCAACCTTCTGTTGCGGTTTCACAGGATTTATCAGACACCATTCCCCTGGATGTTTCAACCCCTGCACGTGGAGCTGCTAGGCCTCCTCCAGCTATGTCTATTAAGGCCTTTGCCAGGGCTAAAGCAGCCAAAACATCAAAACCTGTGCCTGCCAAGCCCCCTTCTCACAGGCCCAGCACCAGCTCCCACATGCTTTCTTTGGCTGAGGATCTCATCTCTTTAATCCGTGGAGCCCAGCCTCATCCTGACAGGGCCTCTCTCCCTCCTCCAGAAAAGAGACCTAGAGCAGAGCCCCCTGAGCCAGTATCCGCAGATGATTCTTCTGATGACTCAGAACATTCAGACCCTCCTGAGGCTTCTTATTCTCCTTACGAAGACTCTGATGCTGAGGAGTCCATCCCTTCAGCCTCTCCTCCTGAGGAATTTTCCTTTGGGGAAACCTTGCATGCTATGAGGGAACAATTTCAGTGGCAGGGCCAAGATTTCTCAGACTCTAGAAAAAGGCTTAGGACCTTTCTACATTTGCCACAACATAGACCTTTAGCTATACCTCCAGTTCTTTCTGTTGATGATGCATTTAATGATGCTTGCACTGCTCCTGATTCTTTACCTCCGGCTCCTGCTAAGCCCGATAGGTACTACAGGGTCCCGGACACTCATCACCACTTATATAAGGCTCCTTTTGCAGAAGTTTACACCTCTGCTACTTTGTCAGCTAGAGCTTTGAACTGCCAATTTCATATGATTCAATATCAAGAGTTTATGCTTGACCATTTGACTAAAAAGCTGTCCTCTGAAGAATCTTTAGATAAAAAGTATGTTCAGGAAATGGTACATAACATACAGCAGGTTAGTAACCATTCTTTAAAATGTGGCTATGATGCACTGGAGGCTTCCTTTAGATCAGCCATGACTGGCACAGTTATTAGGAGGCATGCATGGCTGAAAGAACAGGCATTACCAGACCATGTCAAATCAAAGCTTTTGGATGCACCTATGGACAAGGTCAATTTATTTGGTTCCCCTGCACAGCAGGTACTAAAAAAGATGGAAGAGAAAGCAAAATCTGTGCAAACAGTGAAAGATTTCCTACAAGTTCAACCTCCAAGGTTTAGCAGGAACTGGCCCTCCAAGAATTGGTCCTTTCCGGAATCCTCTAAGCCACAAAGAGGCAGGAATAGGTGCTCTAGAGGCAGAAACCAATCCAGGGGTGCCTACAGGGGTCGCCAGTGGCAGGGTAACAACCAACGAGGCACGGATACAGCCACCACCACTACAACAACTCAATCACAGTCACTTGGCGGTGGTACCGCCTACCAGGGAACAACTACAAGCACCCTTGGGCAGAAAGCTAACCTTATTTTCAAGAAACTGGCACTGCATTATAAGAGAAAAATGGATTTTGCAAACTATAGACCAAGGTTACAGGTTCCATTTTCATACTCTACCAGAAAAGAGAGGAATGCCAAACCAGGAATGCCAAACCTATCACCTACTCAAAAGACAGAAGCTCTAAAGCAAATATCTCCATTATTAAAAATGAGAGCTGTGGAAAAGGTGCCATCTATGGAACAAGGAAAGGGATTTTACTCCAGACTCTTCCTGGTTCCAAGGAAAGAAAACAAATGGAGGCCTATTCTAGACCTGTCCGCTTTAAACACATTCATTATTGTTCCCAAATTGAAAATGCTGACCCTACAGCAGCTTCTTCCCATGCTGGGCAAGGAGTCTTGGCTGGTAACTCTAGATCTCAAGGAGGAATACCTGCACGTCCCCATAAGACCAATTTGCAGAAGATACCTCAGATTTCTTGCAGGATCAGAGCATTATCAATTCTCAGCATTGCCTTTTTGCTTATCTACTGCGCCCAGAGTGTTCACGAAATGCCTGGCATCGGTAATAGCTCATTGCAGACTTCAGGGGATTCAAATCTATCCTTACCTGGACGACTGCCTGATACAAGAGGACAACAAAAACAAACTAACAGAAGACTTACAAGAGTCATCTACCTGCTGCAAGCCCTGGGATATACAGTCAATACAAAAAAGTCAAGGCTGATTCCATCCCAAAGAATAACCTTTCTGGGTGCAGAGCTGGACACATCAAAACAAATGGCATTCCTAACTGCAGAAAAGAAAGAACAACTTCCTCTCTACTTCTTGGCATTAACAAAGCAGAACCATCTGACTGCAAGAAAAGTGCTACAAGCTCTAGGCTTCATGGCATCCTGCATAATACTGGTCCCTCATGCCAGGCTGCATATGAGAAAGCTACAGTGGTACCTAAAGAATTTGTGGTCCCAGCACAAGCACAGCCTAGAAACCAAAATTCCAATGATCCCATGCCTGAAACAGGAGTTCCTATGGTGGGCTCAGGCCTGCCAATCAAACAGGATTGCCCTTCTGCAAAAGTCAACCAAAACAAACCATCACGACAGATGCCTCAGACCTCGGACGGGGGGCACACATGCTGGACAAGTGCATTCAAGGCCTATGGACTCAAGACCAGCTGCATCTGCACATAAATCTAAAAGAAATGATGGCAGTGAAATTGGCAATCCAGGCATTCAGACCTTTTCTCCAAGAAGGCCAGTTGATGATAAGGACAGACAACACCACAGTTATGTGGTACATCAACAAACAGGGAGGCACACACTCATACCCTCTATTCCGGCTGGCACTGGACCTATGGGATGTGGCTCTGAGCTGCAACATTCAGTTACAGGCAATTTATGTACCAGGGAAGGAAAACATTCTAGCAGACATATTAAGCAGAACTACAACAGATGCCCACGAATGGATGCTGCATCCGGACATCTTCAAAACCATCACAAGAAAATGGGGATTACCACAAATAGACTTGTTTGCATCCCCATTCAATCACCAGTTGAAGAAATTCTGCACAAGGACTTACCACCCACTTGCTTGGAAGGTGGACTCCCTTTCTTTCAGTTGGAAAAGCCTGACAGCATACGCATTCCCACCACTTCCTTTGATGCACAAGGTGCTTCTGAAGATCAAAGAGGAACGCCCAAGGATCATTCTGATAGCCCCAAACTGGCCAAGACAACATTGGTATCCGCTGCTGAGGAGCATGTCCAGGGAACAAATATGGACGCTGCCCCTGATCCCATTACTGCTAACGCAGAACTACAACATCCTGCATCCAAACCTAAAAACTCTGCAGTTAACTGCCTGGAACATTACATAACAGCAATTAACCCAAATTTATCCCAAAGGGTTAGACATAATCCTGGAGGCTCGTAGACCTTCCACAAGAAAGAATTATGCAGCAAAATGGAAAAGATATCTCATCTGGAGTACTGCAAAGGGGCAAGATGTGACACTGGTGAACATAGCCAACATCCTGGAGTACTTGGCGGAGCTCTACCATACAGGCCTGTCCTATTCTTCCATCAAGATACATGCATCAGCTATTTCAGCAGAATACAGCTTGGATCCTCCTGTCTTCTCGCATCCTCTGCTCAGACAGTTTCTGAGAGGAATTAAAAATGTAAAACCTCCCAGGAAACCTCCATTGCCAGCATGGGACTTTAACTTTGTGCTAGAAAAACTGACTCTGCCTCCTTTCGAGCCAGCAGCTACAGCAGACTTGCAATACTTATCCTGGAAGACTGCCTTCCTGCTGGCAATAACTTCAGCAAGAAGGGTCTCTGAACTGCAGGCATTAATGGCAGTGCAACCCTTCCTGATCTTCCATCAAGACAGAGTGTCCATGAGAACAAATCCTACATTTATGCCTAAGGTGGTATCCAGAGTTTCTTTAAATCAGGCTATCCACCTCCCTACATTCTTCCCCAACCCACAGAACAGGGGAGAAAGGCTCTTACATACCTTGGATGTACACAGACAATTACGCTACTATCCGGACAGGACAAAAAAACAATAGAAAGACTGACCAGCTTCTGGTAGCATATGCAACCGGGAAGGAAGGAAAACCAATTTCTAAACGGACAATCTCCAAATGGATAGGAAATTGCATTAGATTTTGTTACTCCTACTATGGAAAGAAAACTCCAGAGAACATCAGGCCTCACTCCACAAGGGCTACAGCCACTACCACAGCTTTCTTACGAGGAGTGGCTACCAAGGACATTATAGAGGCTGCTACTTGGACCTCCGTGCATGTATTTGCCTAGCATTATAACTTACCTCTATACTCCAGATCCCGTGCTGGTTTTGCCACTGCTGTTTTGCAAGGGATCTTAACTACACCATAATCTTTTCTCATTTCCTCCTCCCCTAGTTTAGCTATGGTATTCTACCCATTTGTAAAGACTGCAGATGCATCCTTGAAGGACATAGTACAGTTTTGTACCTACCATAAATGTAGATGTCGGAGAGGAATGCATCTGCAGTCAGGATTACCCACCCTCCTTCCCCTCTGAGGTACTCCTAGGGTATTTGCCAATCTTCAGCTAGCTTGGGGGGGATCTATTATGGTATATTTGTTTGTATATATGTACATACATGCTTATTTTGTGTTTGCTCTCTACTATTTGGAAACTTAGGCATTTATCCAAATTTAGCCATCCAAGAGGGCACCTGGCATCTGGGGCAAGAAACAGAGGAAAATGGCGTCGGCTGATGCCTTTATACCCGAATAACTGCCGCAATGATGTCGGGTGAAGTGCGACACCAGCCAAAGCCAGACCCAGACTTTGGAATCCGGCCGACCAAAGGGCTGCCTGACGACAGGACAACCCACTTGTAAAGACTGAAGATGCATTCCTCTCGGACATCTACATTTATGGTAGGTACAAAACTGTACTTTTCCCTGAAATTATGCACCCTGAAAACAGTTTTGCTAATGACCCTCTCCTCCGCCAGGAGGATTTCGGAGATGCAAGCCCTTATGGCATCTTGTTTTCCACAAGGACAGAGTTGCTCTCTGGACCAACCCTTCCTTCATGCCCTAGGTAGTTAATGGACTTTCATTAAATTAAACTATTAACCTGCCAGTTTTCTACCCTCATCCACAAAACTCCTCGGAGGACACCTCATTCCTTGGAGGTACACAAGTAACTCTGGTACTACTCGGACAAAACCAGACTTATTAAAATCTGACAAAAGTATTAATCTCCTTCCGTCACAGAGCCCTAGGGAAGGCCGTCTCCAAACCATTTCCTCATGGATCTCCAAATCCATCACCTTGTGCTACTTCCATCATGAAAATCCTTGCAGGGCCATGTTAAACCTCACCCTACCAGGGCAGCTGCTGCCTCTTCCACCTTTTTCAAAGGCAATGATTTCTCCATTTTAGAAGCAGCCACTTGGACCTTAGTCCAAACTTTCACCAAGCACTACAAGCTGGACATGGCCTCCATAGCAAGAGCAGGGGTTTCCAGGTCAATCCTCTAAGGCCTGGCTGACCACAAACAACTCCACCCAGGTTCAAACATAAAGCTCTGGTACTCTCCCTACTGTTATGAATACTGCAACATGAGGATAGGACAATAGCATAGTTGTGTAAACAACTTACCATAACCTTAGATGTTCTCTTCCATGTTGGCGTATTCAGTCCCACCTACTCCCTCCTTTTTTTTTTTCCCTACCCCACTGTGGGCTACCTCTGGGGACGTTCATTTCTCTCCCCAGTCTCCATGCTCAACACAACCTACTTTCTACCCTAGGCCTGGCCTACATGCAAGTCTAGGCATCTCCAGGTAGGATGCACCTTTAAACCCGCATGACTTCTACTGTATGTGGCAAAGCATTCTGATGAGGGTGTGTGCAGATGTCACTTTTATACCAAACATCTATTTATGGCCCTGGTAAGGGGAGTCACACCCACCCTCCTGGAACAAAGACTTTGGTGTACTGGCCGGATGGTGGTGCTGCAGGCATCCACTCTCTAATGTTATGAATACTGCAACATGGAAGAGAAGAACATCTAAAGTTATGGTAAGTTGTTACACCGCTATTGGTTCAGGGGCTGTGGTATACTGTTAGTGAAGAGTCTCTGAGGTCAAACTGCCCGCTTTGATTTCTGGGTTCTGCTTGTAAGCTAATTTGCTACCCATCCAGTTATGTATGGATTTACACTTGGGGAGCATTTCTGATGTTAGATTGTTAAACAATTTTGCAAGGTCTAGGTGTGCAGTGTGTACGGATTTGCTTTTATCCATTGTTTCAATGAGCTTGGACGTACGTATTTTAACTGGCAGAATTTCCCCATGACTAGTCCTGAGTAGCTTGGGTTGGTGTTTCTGGGTTACACATGTCCTTTTATTTTATAAAAAACATTTCTATGGCCTTGCAGATGAGCCTAGTTAGGCTCATGGGTCTATAATTATCAGTCTTATGTCCCTTCCTTGTGTAAGGGTATAACTATCTTCCATTGATCTGGCACAGTCTGTTTTGGAGGGTGGTGTTTAGCAGCCTATGTAGGTGTTTTAAAAGAATCCTGTTTCAGGCTGGCCAGTTGGCACTCTTGGCCTTGGTTAGTGCCTTCAGAACTTGTTCTTAGGCAGTTAGAGGAGGGATGTAGATAGAAGTGTGACCTGAGAATGCAGGAGGTGGAATTGGAACTTTGCTCACTAGTAGTGGAGGTTTCTAACAGTTGAAGTCTGTTTTTCACTTTAGTAGATATTCTTGCCTTTTATCTGGTTGTGGTTGATTTGTTCAGGGTAAGTTTCTTTAGTCTCTCTATTTGGTTTCCACTGTAGGGGTGTTTTTAAATTTGGTATTTTGCGCCTGAAGGGGACAGATGCATGTCTGCAGATGTTTGTGTTTCACTGTTGCAGTCATTACACTTGGGTTATCCTGCTGGCAGGCTACCCGCAGTCGGCCTGAATTCCAGAGTCTTGGTCTGGTGTCGGTTGCTGTTGACTCTTCCCTGATGTCAGTGCGCCAGGGGTATAAAAGATGCAGCAGACGCCATTTTCTTCAGTCGTTCTTGCTGTGCGGTGCCCGAAGCAAAAGCAGTTTGCAAGTGCTGGTCGGCCGACTCCTGAGATTTTCAAAGACTAATTTCAGATCCGAAGTCTTCATTAAAGCTAAGTACCCCATTGGGGAAACTTTTTTTCTTGCTCCAGACCGATGTCAGAAAAAGTTAACAGTTGTATTTCTTGTGGGAAGCAAATACCTCATAAGGATTTTCATTCTTAACTGTATTCCTTGCCTACGCCCTCATCACAACGTTGCTAGCGGTCGGTTTCGCGCTAGATTTAACCAACGTACTGTTCAGCGTCTGTACGATTTTGCCTTTCATTACTTTAGCCAAAGATTCAATTATATAGTGCCGTCGAAAAAGCAGATGACCGGAGTTTACAAAAAAACGCAAGAAAAAAGGACAGGCATCAGAAGTCAAAACCGAGGCTACCGCTAAGCTGCTGGTTCTTCGCAGCCCCTGACTCCCGCTGCCTCAGAGCCACAGGCTGTTGCAGACTCCCATGTGGGGGCCGACTAGGCCTCTGGATACTCAAGGTATTGGACACTCTGAAAACGATCCCTTCAGATGGGTCCGGAGCCGTTGGGCAGGCATCGGCTTCTGAGGGTGTTTTCAGGCCTACACAGTTGTATGTTGAGCCAACCACAGCTTCAAAGGCAAAGACTAAAGCAGCTCTAAAGACAAAGAAACAAGTACAGCTTTCTTCTGAACAGAATTCCATGCCTAAAAAAACAGATGCTCAAAATGGCCGAAGACCTAATTACCTTGATCAGGGGTTCCCATCCCCTTCCTGAGGCCTAGGCAAGAGACACAATATGAACAGTCAGATATATGAATCTTCAGATCAGGTTTCAATTTCCTCTGACTCCTCCTCTCAGCAGGAATGCTCTTCCTTCCTATGAGGATTCTGATGCTGAAGAATCTCCCTTCAGCCTCTCCTCCTGAGGATTATTCTTTTGGGGAAACTCTGCATGCCATGAGGGAGTACTTCCACTGGGAGAGTCAAGACTACTCAGAATCTAAGAAAAGGCTTAGAGATTTCCTTTTACTACCTCGGCACAGGCCTCTTGCTATTCCCCCTGTGTTAGACATTGTGGATGATGTATTTTCAGAGTCCGGCCTTTCTCCTGAGACTTTACCCCCCTGCCCTGTTAAACCAGACAGATACTACAGGGTTCCGGATTCACACAAATTTCTTTATAAAAACCCTGCTGCTGACCCAGAAACCATTTCTCAGGGTCCCAAAGGGGTCAAGGCTTCCACTGCAAAAAATCTTATTCCCTCTGATAGGGGGTCAAGGGCACTAGACAGATTGGGGGGGGTACACTTCTGCTACTTTGGCTGTGAGGGCATTAAACTGTCAATTTTATATGCTTAAATATCAGCAATATTTAATGTCACTGCTTAAACAGAAAATGTTGACTAATTCTGATTGTGCAGAAAATAAGGAAATGCAGGATTTATTGCATGCAACTGAACAAGTGGGAAAGCATATATTGCAATGTGGTTTTGATTCTCTGGAGGCCTCTTGCAGGGCCACAGTTGCGGGTTCTGTCATCAGGAAGCATGCTTGGTTAAAGGAACAGAATCTGCCTGATCATGTTAAGGCAAAAATTATTAGATGCTCCATTACAGCATGATACTTTATTTGGTGTTAAAGCAGAGGAGGTGTTGGAAGAAAATGGAGGACAAAGCGAAATCTGTGTAAACAGTCAAGGATTTCTTACAGGTACAGCCTCCCAGATTTAGCAGGAACTGGCCTACAAAGAAAAATTCTGCAGGCTTTGGGCTTCATGGCATCCTGCATTCTAATTCCATATGCCAGACTGCATGTGAGGAAACTACAATGGTATCTAAAAAGTGTTAGGACTCCAACATTGCCACAGCCTGGAAACCTTACCCTCCTTCCTTGCCTGCAACAGGAGGCCTGTCACCACAAGGGACAGCCATTCAACCAACCCACAGCCAGTCAATAACAGATGTATCGGATTATGCCTGGGGAGCCCACATGGCAGGAAAATGTATTCAGGGCACATGGCCCACAAGCCAAAGGCATCTTCATATCAATCAAAGAGAGATGCTAGCTGTTCAGAATGCCATGACTGCTTTCAAGGATCTACTTCATCCAGGACAATTACTTATGAGGACGGACAATACTACAGTCATGTGGTACATAAACAAGCAGGGAGCACACATTCCTAACCCTCTGCAGACAAGCTATGACTTTGTGGGACACAGCATTGACTTATCAAGTGCACTTGCAAGCACAATTCCTGCCAGGAAAGATAAATACTCTGGCAAACGAATTAAGCAGAAACCTCACGGATCCCCACGAGTGGAAACTGAATCCACAAGTCTTCAGCATGATAACAAGGAATGGGGATGCCCAGACATAGATCTGTTTGCCTCCCCCCACAACTGCCAACTACAGAGGTTCTGCACGTGGACTTATCACAAGCAAGCATGGAAAGTGGATGCTCCATCATCCTCCTCTGTTTCTCCTTCCCAAGGTACTCCTAAAGGTTAGACAAGAGAAGCCAAAAATGATTCTGATTGCCCTAGACTGGCCCCGCCAGCACAGTACCCAATCCTAAAGAGCTTGTCTCAAGGACCAGCCTGGACATTACCTCTAATTCCTCACTTACTGACCCAACAAAACAATCTGGTCCTGCACAGCCAACGCAGGACCCTAAATCTGGCAGCATGGCGGATAATGTAGCCATTCAGAACACACCTCTCTCTAAAGCCGTGATGGATGTTATTTTGGAGGCCAGGAGGCCCAGTACCAGAAAATCTTATGCAGAAAAATAAAGATTCTGCATTTGGAACCAGGCACAAAGAATTAACACGGTGTTACCAAATATTCCTCAGATTTTGCAGTACCTAATTGAGATGCTGGACAAAGACCCATCCTTTTTAAATCAATTAAAATCCATGCCTCTGCCATTTCAGCTCATTTTTTATTTTTTATTTATTTTTTATTTAACATTTGTTGACCGGGAATGTCCGACTAGGTTCCACAGAGCCTGTTTTCAGAGGAGGCCTGGGGAGAAATGCTCCAGATGCATGTCTTTGGAATGTGGGAGGAAACCCACGCGAACACAGGGAGAACATGCAAACTCCACACAGAAGGCACCCCAGCTGAGAATCGAACCAGAGAACCTCTTGCTTGTGGGGTGACAATTTCAGCTCATTACAATATGGAACCACCTCTTTTCTCATCCATTGCTCAGGCAGTACCTCAGAGGGGCCAAAAATGAGACCTCCCAAGGAGAGCACCAATACCTGCATGGAACCTCAACTATGTCTTTGGAAAAACTCACACTGCTGCCATTTGAGCCTGCCAATACAGCTGAGATAAAGTTTTTATTATGGAAAACTGCTCTGCTCCTAGCAATAACCTCTGCAAGACGAGTCTGAGTTACAGGCACTCATGGCTGTGGAACCTTTTATCATTTTCCATCCAGACAGGGTTTCGCTGAGGACCCACCTGACATTTATGCGTATGATAGTGTCCAGCGTGGCCCTTAACCAAACCATTCATTTGCCTACTTTTTATCCAAACCCACAGAAGGGCGAGAGACTCCTACATTCTTTGGACATAGGCAGCTACGCTGCTTCTTGGACAGAAAGACTGAGCAGCTCTTGATGGCGCATGCTGCAGGATCACAAGGAAGAGCCATCTCTAAGCAGACCATTTCAAAATGGATAGGTCACTGCATTCGTTTCTGCTATGCACAACATGGCAAATCAGTGCCTAAGGGCATTAGGCCACATTCAACCAGAGCTGCAGCCACTTCAGCAGCCTTCCTGAGGAGTACCAACCAAAGACATTTTAGAGGCTGCAACTTGGTAAAAGTGTGCACTGAACTCAAAGCACTGCACTTACCTCTCTACTCTAAATCCAGAGCAGGCTTTGCCACTGCAGTTCTGCAGGGCCTCATAGCCACTCCTAATTCTATTTAGGCCCAGCCACCCAACCTCAGCTTTGGGATTCAACCCAAGTGTAATGACTGCAACAGTGAAACACTAAACATAGTACAGCTGTGTACCTACCATAAATGTAGGTGTTAGAGTGTATTCCCTGTTGCAGTCCAGGTTACCCACCCACTGTCCCACTTTCTTTGCTGGGACTTATCTGTACTTCTCTATTCTATACAACCTATGTGGTGTATTTGCTTGTAGATGAAGGTAATGTTTTATTTTAGTGCATGCTTTTTTATTGGCATAATTTTTAGCGTACCCTTTTGGGGGGACCTGACATCTGGGGCAAGAAAAACTGAAGAAAATGGCCGGCTGCATCTTTTGATTTAGTTTACATTTGTTGACCGGGCTAGTCTAGCTGGATGTATGTCCATTTTCAGTAGAGGCCCGGGGAGATAAGCTCCAAACAGTTGAAATTCACATAAAAAAAATACATGTTTAAAATGCAAATACATTTACAGTAAGAGAAAAAAAAGATAAAAGAAAAAAAAACTGGTCACATATTAAAGTATAAGAATGCAGTATATTAGACTTGATTAGTATAAGTACTGTTGCAAGTAGACATTCAGAAAGAATAGCATAATGTACAGTTAAGTGTAGATAAAGGAAAGTAAGAAGTAGTAGCAGTTATGTAATACATCTAGTAGTAAAACATGTGCGCTATATATATATATATATATATATATATATATATATATATATATATATATATATATATATATATATATATATATTTATTTTTTTTACCCCTGGTACACTAATGTCAGGGAAGAGGCAACAGCAACCGACACCGGGCCAAGACTTTGGAATTCAGGCCGACTGTGGGTAGCCTGCCAGCAGGATAACCCAAGTTGAATAACTGCAACAGTGAATACATTCTAACATCTATGTTTGATAGGTACACAACTGTACTTTATTTACATGTGCATAGAATCTGGCGGTAAGACTTTGTGTAAAGCAGAGGTATCCTCAGTCTAGAAGGGGATTTTGAGTGTAGCTGGGTTGTCACTGTAGGTTAACATTGGCATACTCTCTGAATACTTAAGTATTGGAAGATGCTTCCTGTTTTGTAGTGAGTGACTTGTTTCGATTTGACCAGAAGGTGCAGTTGGTGAGGAACAAAGCTGTCGCATATCGGGTCCAGGATTTTATCTCCCCTGGTTGGATTGTAGACTAATTCGTCGAGAGTTTGTATTAAAGACTAGAAATTTCTGGATGAAAGTCTGAAGGGATCATTGTAGTTCCCAGGAGAATGTTTGTCTTAGTACACAACTCCATGCGGGGTAGTAAGATTAAGTTGAGGGTGCCATAGAAGGGGCCTGTATAGTTGGCTGTGGCATAAGGGGTTTTGTTAGGTGGATATGGTGGAGTTATTGGGTACCTTGTCTTCTACTGCAAAGGGTTTGAGCATGTGGTAGACAATGAACCCCTACACTTGTGGAGGGCCAGATGGTCTGTAAAGGAGTCTGCAACTGGTCCTGCAATTAAGACATTCAGATTTTTCTAGCTTCCAATGCAGGCAGATCAGTGGATGGATAAATGTTTTTTAGTAGACTTAATGCATTTGTTTAACCTGGATTCTAGAGGCTTGGATAGGGGAGGGCTCAGGCCAGTTGTGTGTTTTGTCCCCTTGTAGAGTAATATTCCACATAATTTACTGTAGCCAGTGTGTTAGTGTCTTGTTACTAGATTTCAGGAGGGATAATTCAGACTGCTCTGCTGGTGCATTTTTAGATCATGTTTGTAGCATGGGTAAGGCAGATAAAAATTCCAGTTACCTGAAAGCTCTGAAAGTAGAGATGGTTTGACATTGGTCTGGTCTTGTTGAAATTGCACAAATGTCTTTCAGTGTAAAGCATGCTGTAATTGTAGCCTTGACTCGCTGTGAAGTGACAAAGGTTAGTTCTTTTGTCTGTAATACATAAAACATGTACACATACACACATTGTGTTGCACTTGCTATGTGTACATTTCTCAGCCTAAGACTGAAGAATGTTTTGAATTAAATATTTTTAGTACAGACTGGCAGAGATGACTTTTTTTTAGAATTGAATACTTGGTACTAAACAGATTTTTCTCCCTCACAAATAAGGAGGTGCCTCAAGTGGTTCAGCTCGAAATATATGGATTAGTGGTCTGTCTTCAAATACAAAAGCAGCGGACTTGAAGAATCTGTTCGGAAAGTATGGCAAGGTACTGTGCTGATTTTATGCATACTTTTAGAATACAGAAATGTCATTTTTTTGTTTAAAATATATAGTCTCAAAATTTTAATGTTATGTAAATGACAGTTGGATAGCAGACCTCAGGTGCTTTTTCTCCCCGTGCCTCCTGTGAAAAGGGGTTCCATTTAAGTAAAACCTAACTCTTGGTGTGGAGGAGAGGAGCAGGAGACTGCAACTTTATGGCTGTCTCTGAAAACAATTCACTTCGTTTTCCTGATAAAAATCCGTTTTATGCTAGGAAATGTTTACAGGTTCATGTTTTGTACAATCAAAATTCTGAAACTCACTTTACAGTCTTGTCAGGTCGAGGGTAAAGGTGCAAAAAAACATAATTTTGAAAACCCTTTTTCTGTAAATCAAGTAGCGAGGTGCCCTTTACCTCGTTGTAGTGCTGTCTTGGAGTTAGAATATTTAACTAGCAGGGGGTGTGGGGAGCACAAGCACCCACATATGGGGAATGTCACGTGAATACTGTGTTTACCAGATGGTGACTGCTAAATAATGCTGAATGTAGATTCCTGCCTCTTGAATGTGTGACTTTCTGATGTGGTTTGATGTTTTTCTTAAATTTTTTTTTTTTTTAATAGTAAACCCTTCTGTCCACCTTTCAGGTTCTTCTTGGCAATCCGTGGAGCATTTGTTGCTTGGTACTGAATTTCCCTTGTTTGCAATAAAAACCTTTTCTTTGGATTCTTCAGGTTCAGTCCTGGCTCCCTCATTGCCTCAGCTGCCAAGGAGTGCTGTGGCAAACCTTGTTCCGCAGACTGCTTCTTTGACCCTGGGTCCCTATCAACATCTCTAATGCGGACAATATCGAGTTTGATATTGTCACATCGAGAAAGCTGAAAGGGCAGAATATCGAATGGGTAAACGGAAATCTCTAAGGGGAGATTTCAGTTTCTCAATGTAGTGCGGTCTCTGAGTTGGTATATTTAAGTAGCGGGGGCTGTGGGGAGGGCAGGGGGGGCTTGCCCCCCTGCCTACACCCTTTAGGTTTTTTTTTTTTGTGGGTTTATTTTATCGGCATTCGAAAATGTAATGGGTCGATCATTTCAACGTTTAGTGATTCGACCTATTACATTTTCGAAATGCTGAAATAGACCCTTGTCCCTCTAGTGCAAGTCCTCAAACTGACGGTCTGACGTCCTCGACTCCTGTTTTCTCAAGTCAGGAAAGAACCACAGTTAGTTGTCTCAGGGCAGGTTGGAGTAGATAAGGCTACCCTGTAGCACCCCTAGATTGCCTAAATTCCTGGGTTAGTGCTTCTGCTGTAGGTTTCTTTCAAGGGAGTACCTAAGGAAAAGAGCCAAAAAGTAAATGACATCGTCTTTTCTCTATGAACAAAGACTTGCAGGGTTTTGCTAAGGGATTTTCAGCCTTTTTTAATATTTTATAAATCATGTTTTTTCACTGACTTCAAATAAAAATTCCCTCACTTTCTGACATCGATTAGCAGTCAGGACTGAAAGGAGCGGTGTATGTTCTTTGTGTTTCACTGTTGCAGTAATCACATTTGGGTTATCTGCCTGCAGGTAGCCTTCAGCCGGCCTGAATACCAGAGTCTTTGGATTTCTGCGTCAGATGCTGTCGCTTCTTCCATGACGTCAGGTAGTCAGAGGTATAAAACATGCAGCCGACACCATTACATCAGTCTTCCTTGCCGTGCAGTGCCCATAGAAGTAGTTCACTGTTGTGGATGATGTCTTTATGGAATAAAGTCCAACTCCTGATGCTTTACCCCTGCTCCCAGGAAACCTGACGGGTACAGCAGAGTCTCTGCTGTACATAGACTGGGAACATTACTCAAGCCCCAACACCCTAGCCCAAAGGTTCCTGGAGTTCATAAACTCAAATGCTATGGAACAACTAGTCACCATTCCCACAAGAGGAGAAAATATACTAGACCTGATCATCACAAACATGGGGTCAAAATGCTCCACACCGGAAGTATATCCCTCATTGGTGAGATCAGACCATAAATTTAATCTCATTGGGGATCCACATCCCGCCCCCACCCCCAGCAAAAAAGACCACAGTGAAGAACTTCTCAAAAGCAAACTTCACACTTCTTAAGACTGGAGTGGTATCTTTCAAGGCCCCCGAGCCAGTGGAAACCACAACCCACGCTGCTGAAACCCTTACAAATGCCTTCTACGAGCACCTCCAGGAATGTATGGATCAAGCAATCCCTAATAAAGTCAAGACCCTTTCCACCAAAGGCAGGCGCCCGGTCTGGTGGACCCCAGCCATAAAACTCTACAATAAGAGGAGAAAGCTACTACATGACGGAGCAAAATCCCTAAAAGGGAAGGCATCTCTAGTCAATACTAGCAAAAAACTACGATCACTCATAACATCATCCAAGGCCAACTTTGAGAGAAAAATCGCTAATGACACAAAAGACAATCACAAGGCCTTCTTTAGCTATGTTAGAAACCTGGGTGGAAACTCCCAGATATGCTCAGAATTGGTCCAAAATGATAAAAAAAATCACTGAACCCACAGACATTGCCAACATACTGGCAGACAGGTTCAGTGCAAATTCCCCCCCCCCCCCCCCCCCCAAAAGCAGAAATATCTATCCCACCAGAGTCTAGCCTCCCAAACATCTTAGATGCCCAGGTGAGAGCTGCTCTCTCTAGAGCAAAAAACACAGCATCGATGGGACCGGACGGTGTCCCCGGCTGTGTGCTACACTAACTCAATGAGGAACTAAACCCACACACAAGGCTGCTGTTTAATCTTAGCCTTACTACAGGATACGTACCCAAAGAATGGCGTACGCTAACTGTGGTCCCACTCCACAAAGGCGGTGCTTCTACAGACCCTGGAAATTACCGCCCCATAAGCTTGACTAGCCTTGTCTGCAAAGCTATGGAGAGTATCATAATGGAACTCATAAATAAAGACATTGGGGACCTACAGACACTGGATCCTACCCAATTTGGCTTTGTCAAGGGCAGATCCTGCCTCTTGAACTTGGTCGACTTTTTCGAAACAGTCACTAAGGCCATTGATGAGGGTAAGGCAGTTCACACAGCCTACCTTGACCTAGCAAAAGCGTTCGACACAATACCCCACTCGGGCATCATAGAAAAGCTCACCAGCTTAGATGTAAACCCGTATGTCACAAGATGGGTTGCAAACTGGCTCAAGGACAGAACACACAGGGTTAGAGTTGCTGGTGCCATGTCAGACTCTAAGCCGGTCACGAGCAGTGTCCCACAGGGCTCTGGTCCTGGGCCCCCTCTTGTTCGGCATTTATTTTTCTGAAGTGCAGGCAAACATAGGGGGATTGTGGCTGACAATTTGCAGATGACTGCAAACTGGGCACCATAATTGACACTCCATCAGACACTGACATCCTCCAGAGAGGTCTCATAGAAATGGATAACTGGTGCCAGAGCCATGGCCTTAAGCTAAATGCCAAAAAATGTATAGTCATACCCTTTGGGAAAAACAAGGTAACCCCTAATTACCACATAGGTGGTAACTTCTTCCGTGTTTAATGGATTATCAGGGACCTGGGGACCCAAGTTGACAGTAACCTCTCTTTTGACACTCACATTGCCAAAGTGGTTAGGAAGACCTTCTACATTGCCCACCTGATCATGAAGGGATTCACATCCAGATCAGGAGAGGTCATTGTACCCCTGTACTCTTCACTTATCAGACCAATGATAGAGTACAACGCCCCATTCGGAATGTACCTTACCCGACACCTGTAGCAGTTGGAAAGGGGCTCAAACATATGTCATACGATGTCAGACTGAAGAAACTCCAGCTCTATTCAGTCGCATACCGTCTGCTCAGAGGTGATCTGTGCCTGACATACAAGGCCATGTCCAACCCGGAATTAATGGACATGCTCCACCTCAAAAAATCCAAATCCACCAGAGCCACGAGAGCAAGAGACTTAAACCTCAACACGGATATAAATAGGACGTGCTGGAGGGACAGATTCATCACCCAGAGACTCCCTACACTATGGAACAGAATCCCAGTCCATGTGAGGCAGAGCCCCTCACTGACTCTGTTCAAGAGAAATCTTGACGAGTGGATGGGAGATCGTAGGTTTACCCCAGGAATCATCTCTGTGTCACTGCTGGACAGAGGCACAGTAAACTAATGGGTATAGTATTCTCATCCTAAGGGGTGGTGAAAGCCACACACACTCTGGCTAGGCTTATAAATGCCCTAGGGCAGATAGCCTAGTATGAACCTATGAAAACTGGCAGTTAACCCAGGACAAGTCGGTACTAAACATCGTATCACAGGGATACAGATTCCATTTCCACACACTGCCAATGACAAATGGTTGGCAAGATCTGCCAAAAAATCAATGGGCAGAGACTCAAACAGGTTACTTCCCCCATGGATATGGGGGCCATTCAGACAGTACCAGAACAGGAAAAAGGACAAGGTTTTTACGACTGTTCTTGGTACCCAGGAAGGACAAGGCCTGGCAGCCAATACTGGGTTTATCTATTTTGAACACATACCTGGACATTCCAAAATTCAAAATGCTCACTTTACAGCAGCTTCTGCCCATGCTGGGCAAGAATGCTTGGCTGGTGACTTTAGACCTAAAAAAGGCATACCTGCATGTAGTAAGACAGTCGTGCAGAATATACCTCTGATTCAAGGCTGGCTTAATGGATTACCAATTCTCTGCACTGCCCTTTGGCTTATCTACTGCACCCAGAGTCTTTACAAAGTGCCTGGCACCAGTAATTGTATTTTGCAGACAAAGAAGCATTCAAATATATCCTTACTTGGATGACTGTCTCATTCAAGCAGAAAACAAGGACACTCTTCTACGACACCTGGCCGTTGAATAGGCTTCTAACATGCCTAGGGTACACAATGAAAAGAAATCACAACTGGTACCCTCTCAGAAGATAACATTCCTGTGTGCAAGCTTGAATACAACTGCCCAGATGGCTTACCTCCCGCCAGACAAACCAAGGCAACCTACTATTTCAAACTTATGGCAGCAAAAACCCAGTCTTCTGCAAGACAAATGCTGCAGGCTCTGGGCTTCATGGCATCCTGTATCCTAATTATTCCATATACAAGACTGCATGCGAGGAAACTTCAGTGGTACTTAAAAAGTTTATGGAGTCAACATTCACACAGTCTAGAAACACTGATTCTTCTCATTCCCTGCCTGCAACAGGAGTTTCTATGGTGGGCAAAGGCCTGTCACCAGAAAATGGGACGGTCCTTCACTCTACCCCCTGCCAGCCAAACCTTAGATGCATCCGATTTTGCCTGGGGGGCCCACATGGCAGGAAGATGCATTCAGGGCATATGGGCACCAAATCAAATGCATCTACATATCAACCAGAAAGAGATGCTAACCGTTCAAAATGCCCTAACAGCCTTCAAGGACTTGCTTCATCCAGGGCAACTACTGATAGATGGACAACACCAGTCATGTGGTATATAAACCAAGGGGGCACACACTCCTACCCCCCTTGCAGATTAGCCATGGCACTGTGGGACACAGCTTTGACCTACAAAATGCATCTTCAAGCTCAAATTCCTGTCAGGAAAACAAAACTCTGGGAGACTAAGCAGAAACCTTATGGATCCTCACGAGTGGAAACTAAATCCACAAGTCTTCGGCATGATTACAGAGAAATGGGGGAGCCCAAACATAGATCTATTTGCCTCTCCTAAAAATCATCAACTGAAAAGATTCTGCACAAGGACTTCTCTTAGATGAGCATGGAAAGTGGATGCCCTATCCTTCAGTGAGCATGGAAAGTGGACGCCCTATCCTTCAGTTGGAAAACCTATCAGTTTACGCCTTTCCTCCTCTGCCCCTTCTACCCAAGGTCCTCCTAAGTCTTATGCTGATAAATGGAAGAGAATCTGTGCTTGAAAGCACAAGGAACTGATACAGCGGAACCACATATTCCTCAGAATTTAAAATGCTTAACTGAGATGCTTGACAAAGGCCCATCTTTCTCATCCATCAAAATCCATGCCTCTGCCATTTCGGCTCATTACAATACAGACTCCAATCTTTTCTCATTTACTAAAGCCATATTTTAGAGGAGCCAAAAATTTAAGGCCTCCTAGACTATCACCATTACCTGCATGGGACCTCCATTATGTGTTTGAGAAGCTCATCCTGCCTCCATTTGAACCAGCTGCTACTGCTGATATATAAATTTCTTATCATGGACGACAGCTCAGGTGGCTTTCTTTACGCCAGAAAAGCAAATTAATTTGGTGAATTACTTCAAACAGGCGGCCACAAAAACCCTGCTATCTG
>NC_056740.1:431565573-431660573 GCF_019279795.1 Protopterus annectens | reverse complement strand
AGTAGGTTCCAAGGCCGGCATTGCAGAGACCATTTAAAGCTATTGCAGCCACCATAGCATTCCTCAGAGGGGATCCGTACACTAGCTGTCATGTAAGCACCAACATGGTCTTGCATGTACGCTGCCTTACAGCACTAAAATCCTAGACTGTTGCCACTTGGCCTGATATTGCAAGTTTTGTATCCACCCACCCTCTGCTTGTTTTTGGGAATCTTTCCGGTAAGAACTGCAGGCTCAGTTAAACATAGTATAGTTGTGAAGGCTTCTAGATGTTCAGTATATATCACTGCTGCAGTCCAGTCCCCCCCTTCCGCTTTTGGTATTTGTGTTAGGGTGGCTTCCCAGCTATTTCTGTTTTCACCTTCCCCTTTTCCTCCCTACCAGATCCCTTCCCTCCTTTTTAACCTTGCATTGCTGTGCATCCCAGAGAGGTGTATAGGAAGCCTGTCGCTCATGGGGCAGGTATGTCCTATCCAATTCCCTTGGATTTTGGCACAGGGGAGATGTTCTTTGTGCTTCACTGTTGCAGTTATTACGTTTGGGTTATCTGCTTGCAGTAGCCCTCAGTCGGCCTGATTTAACAAAGTCTTGGGTGCTGCGGTTGCTGTCCCTTCCATGACGTCGGGGGTATAAAACATGCAGCCGATGCCATTACATCAGTCTTTCTTGCCGTGCGGTCCCCGAAGCAGAAACAGTTTGCAGGTGCCGGTCAGCAGACTCCTGAAATTTTCGTTTTTGAGTTTCGGAACTGTAGTGTCCTCCTAAAGCTAAGTACCCTGTTGCGGAAACTTTTTTTTTTTTTTTTGCTCCTTTCCGATGTCAGTAAAAATTAATAATTGCATTACTTGTGGAAAGCACATACCTCACAAATATTTTCATTCGTACTGTATTCCTTGCCTAGGCCCTAACCATGACGTGCCTTGCTGTCTGTTTTGTGCTTTTAATCAGTACACTATCAGTCCGTCTGTATGTTTTCACCTCTAAATATTTCGGTTATCTGTTTAATTATCCAGAAATGTCTGTTAGCCATCTGACTACCGGGATTCTGAAAAAACGCAGATATACAGGCTGCAGAGGTCCAAAGCTGCGATGACGCTTCTAAGCCTGTCGCCAGTTCGCCGATACTCTGTAAGGTGCTTTCGCAGCCCCCGATACCCGCTACTTCTGACTCTCAGGCCTCTACTGAGACCCATTCTGAGTCCGGTATGCTGCGAGATGCTTCAACTGTGGAACATGCAGATGTGTCTACCTTGGATGGGTCCAGAGCCGCTGTGCAGGCACCTGCTTCTGAGGGTGTATTCAGGTCTGTGGACTTGCATACTAAACAGACTCCTTCATTTAGGCCAAAATCTGGAACCATGCCTAAGAAACAGACGCCCAGGCCGCATGCTCAGGCTTCTATGCCTAAAAAACAAATATGGCTTAAGGTCTTGTTCTCTAATCAGGGGAAGCCAACCTCCCCCTTCTAAGAGACCTAGGACTGAAGTTGTTTATGAATCTTCTGACCAGGATTCTGATTTTTCTGATTTTACTGATTATCTGGATTTCCCTTTATTTACATTTGTTGACTAGGAGTGACTGGACGTAGATCAGTTTTCAGCGGAGGCCCAGGGATAAATTCTCCACAGTTAAAATAAACAGTGTTTACTTATGAGGATTCTGATGCAGAGGACTCTATTCCCTCTGCTTCCCCTCCAGAGTATTTTTCTTTTTGGTGAGACCTCTACAGGAGCATTTCCACTGGGAAAGCCAGGATTTCTCTGATTCAAAAAAGAGGCTTGGGAATTCCTTACTCCTGCCTCAGCATAGGCCTTTAGCTATATCTCCTGTATTGGATATTGAGGTTGTTGCCTTTTCAGAATCTAGTTTGGCCCCTGATTCTTTGCCTCCTGCTCCCAGAAAACCTGACTGATATTACAGGGTTCCTGATTCACAGAAATTCCTTTTTAAAAATCTTATTGCGGATCCAGAGACTTTCACAAGGACCCAGGGGCATTAAGGCTTCTACTGCTAAAAATCCTACCCCCTCTGATAGACTCCAGGGCGCTGGCCATTAGGGCTTTAAATTGCCAGCTTCATATGTTAAAGCATCAACATGTTATTGGATTGCTTAAACAGAAAATGTTACTTCCTGACTGCCGAATTTAAAGAATTACAGGATTTAATGCATTCTGCTGAACAGGTTAGAAAACCTACTTTGCAAAGTGGATTTGATTCATGAGGCCTCTTGCAGGGCTACTGTTACTGGGTCTGTGCTCAGAAGGCATGCTTGGCTTGAGGAGCAATCTTTGCCTGATCATGTTAAAGCTAAATTGTTGGATGCTCCCTTAAATCAGGACCGCCTGTTTGGCAACAAGGCTGAGGAATTTCTTAAAAAGATGGAAGATAAAGCTAAATCTATGCAGACTGTTAAAGATTTCTTACAAGTTCAACCTACTAGATTTTGTAGGCACTGGCCCTCTAAGAATTGGTCCTTTCCAGCCCCTTCCAGGTCTTCTCAAGCCCAACGCAGACACAGCAGAAACCCCAGGTTTTACTCCCAAGGTGCACACCAGACTAAGCAGAGGGGGGTTTCCGCACCCAAATCTGGTAGTAGTAGTAAGACCCCCCCTCATGGAAAAGTGTCTCAATTACTTGTTTTTAAAACTTCCAAGCACTTCCCAACTGAATGCTCCTTTAGGCGGAAAGATTGGTTTGCAGGCCAAAAACTGGGAACTCATTACCCAGGACAAATGGGTTTTAAATAGTGTCCCAAGGATACAGATTTCACTTCCACACGTTACAAACACCTAGCGGGTGGCCAGATCTACCCCCAAATCAGTGGACAGAGGCCCAAAATCAAATCCTCTCTCAAACATGGGAGCTATTCAGTTGGTACCAGAAGAGGAAAAGGGACAAGGTTTCTATTAGACTTTTTTGGTACCCAGAAAAGGCAATACATGGCATCCTATCCTGGACCTTTCTACTCTAAACACCTTTCTGGTGATTCCAAAATTCAAAATGCTGACTTCTTCACCAGCTGCTTCCTATGCTAGGCAAAGATGCATGGGTGGCAACACTAGACTTGAAAGAAGCATACCTGCACATCCCTATCGGGGAGTCTTTCAGAAAATGCCTAGGCTTCAAAGCAGGCTACATGCACTCGGTTATCTGCACTGCCCTTTGGCTTGTCTGTTGCGCCCATGGTATTCACAAAGTGCCTAGCTCCAGTCATTGCATTTTGCAGGCAAAGGAATTTTCAAATATATCCATACCTGGACGATTGTCTAATTCTGGCAGAAAGCCAGGACATGCTTTTGAATCATATGGCCTTTGTTCAAAGGGTACAGACGTGTCTGGGTACACCATAAATGTAAAATCTCACCTGGTACCCTGTCAAATTATATTCCTGGGAGCAAGCTTGAATAAAATTTCCCAGATGGCTTTCCTCACGCCATAGGAAAAGATTCATTTGACAACCTACTTCAAACAAGTAGCCACAAAAACCCTGCTATCTGCAAGGCAAATACTGCAAGTCTTGGGATTCATGGCCTCCTGCATTCTTCTAATTCCAAATGCAAGGCTGCATATGAGGAAACTACAATGGTATGTCAAAAGCCATGTCAAAAGCCTAGTGTCCACATTCACAGGATCTAGAAGCAAGGATTCCTATCATACCTTGCCTACGCCTAGAGTTCCTTTCGTGGGCATAGGCCTGTCACCAAAACAGGGGACTACCATTCACACTACCCCCTGCCACCCAAATCTTAACAGACTCCCGACTATGCATGGGGGGCTTACCTGGCAGGGAAGTGTATTCTGGGCAAATGGAACCCTAGTCAAATGCACCTGCATATAAATCAAAAGGAAATGTTAGCTGTGCAGAATGCTCAGACAGCCTTCAAGGACCACATTCTTCCAGGACAAGTAATGGTTAAGACTGACAATCACCACTGTCATGTGGTACATAAGCAGGGGGGTACACATACTTACCCCCTCTGCAGACTAGCCATGGCATTGTGGAACACAGCCTTGAGCTACCAAGTGAGTCTACGAGCTCAATTCCTGCCAGGAAAACTAAATACACTGGCAGATGGACTAATCAGAAACCTCATGGACCCACACGAGTGGACACTGAAACAAAGGATTTTCAACATGTTGACAGGCAAGTGGGTTGCCCAGATATAGACCTGTTCGCCTCCTCCAGAACCATCAATTGGACATTTTGCGCAAAGATTCCCCACAAGCTAGCTTGGAAAGGGGATGCTGTATCCTTCAGCTGGAAAAACCTATCCGTTTATGCCTTTCGTCCTCTGCCTCTGCTCTCCAAGGTACTGTTAATCAAACAGGACAAGCAAAGGACGATTTTAATTGTGCCAGACTGGCCTTGCCAGCACTGGTACCCACTCTTGTGCAGTGCCCTGCTTGCCCCCATGGCACCTGCTTCAGACTCCTTCCCTGTTATCTCAGCAGGAGAACCAAGTCCTGCACCCTCAGCTGGAAACCCTGAACCTAGCAGCCTGGCTAATTACCGAATTTCTCTTTTTCTATCCCACAGTAAGTCACTGATATCATTTTAGAGGCAAGGAGGCCTAGTACTAAAAAATATTATGCTGCAAAATCGAAAAGATTTTGTGCCTGGAACCAGTCTCCAGGAATGAATGTGGCAGTGCCCAATTTACCTCAGATTCTGCAGGGCTTGTCCTTTTCCTCCATCAAAATTTATGCCTCGGCGATTTCAGCTTATTATAGCACAGAGCCTCCACTCTTCTCTCACTCTCACTGCTCAAGCAGTTCCTCAGAGGCCAAAAATTTTAAGGCCACCCAGGAGAGAGCTCCAACTTCAGCCTGGTATCTTAACTTTGTCTTGGGAGAAACTCACTCTTCCTCCTTTTGAGACGGTTGCTTCTACAGGTTTAAAATTTATTTCCTGGAAAACAGCTTTCCTTTTATCGATCACTTCTGCGAGGAGGGTATCTGATTTACAGGCCCTTATGGCAGTGGAACCTTTCATAATCTTCCATGCGGGCAGGGTGTCCCTCGAACCAATCCCTCCATGCCCAAGGTGGTATCCAGTGTGGCTCTTAATCAGTCCATTCATTTGCCTACCTTCTTTCCTAACCCACAGAAAGGGAAACTGATTCTGCACTGTAGATGTGCACAGACTGCTTAGATTCTACTTGGACAGGACTAAACCTCAAAGGAAATCAGAACTGCTTGTGGCATTTACTGCAGGGGCAGAGGGGAAAGCCATTTCAAAATGGGTAGGCCACTGCATTTATTTATACTATAAGCTCCATGGAAAACCTACCTCACAGGGCATCAGACCCCATTCAACCAGGGCTGCATGGGCATCAGACCCCATTCAACCAGGGCTGCATCTACCTCTACAGCCTTTCTCAGGGGTGTTCTTACTAGGGACATCCTAGAAGCTGCTAACTGGAGATCTGAAGTAGGAGATTCATTTGTCTGCAACCTGTGGGTTATGGATCCGATATCGGATCCGAACCGGCATGGTTTATCCAGCTTATGGATCCGAGCTCTTAACTCCTCCCCTCACTCATAATGCCCTTCTCCCTGCATGACCTCAGATCTAGTTTGCCTCGCTGGTAACCAGTTGGATCGTCTTGAGCTCTTCAGCCAAGTGTTTCTAAAACTCTTAAAGTTTCAGATTGCTTTCTTATAGTTAATTCTGTGTGATTGTGTTAGGTTTCCTTTAGGTTTTTGATAGTTTTGGGTTAAAATTTTATCTTTAAAATTTTATCTTTAATTCCCTCCCCTCGCTGGTTCGGAGTTTTGTTTGAGTGTGCTGTATTTGGGGCTTTCGATGCCTTGGGATTGAACACCTCACTTCTGGAGGTTCCATTTGTGCAGGGTTCAACCCCAGGGCATTGAAGGAGCGGAGGTCGAAGCTGGTCCTGGCGGGACTTCTGCCCCCGGACTCTGCTTCGGCCTCCGCTCCCGTGGTGGGCACTGTTGCTACAGTCCCCTCCTCGCCTCCTCCTCCACCTGGGACTCAACCTCCCGCTGCTGGGTTGGAGGAGAGGGAGGCCAGAAAAAAGGACCGGAGAGAAGCACCACAAGCGGCAGGCCGAGACCTCCGTTTCGGCCCCGCCAGCTAAGCGGGCTTCTCCTCCGGCCTCCTTGGCTGCTAGCCCCCCCGGGCTCTGGTCTGCTTTTCACCAGGGCCTGAGGAGGAGGAGACGCGATCTCCGTCGAGGCGGCACTCCAGGCCTACCTCGGTAGCCTCTTCGAGGTCGACATATAGCTTTTCCGATGACGATCTGGACCGGATGATGAGAAGGTTCATCCAGGCCCAGATGCAGATGGGAGTGCTCCTGCCTCCCTCCTCCCCCCCTGCTACCCGGGTTCGGAGCGTTCGGAGCCGGGGGTGGATCGGTGCCGTTAGTACTAGGTACTTCGGATCCGACCCTGCCCTGGATCCGACCTCTCGGAGCCTGGCTCCGAGCTTCGGATCCGGGGGACTCTGTGTGCCTTCGGCGCAGTCTGTGTCGGAGCGCACTGGTCCCTCGGATCAGTGTGTCTCTGGGCCGGCTCCAATCCACTCTTCGGATCCGAGGGGGAGCCGACTTTCGGATCCTTTGGTCGAGGCTGGCTCCCCTTCGGCTTTTGATGTAGTGGAGAGGGCTCTGTTGAGGGCTTCCGGACCCCTGGCACTTGCTTCGGCTCCGTCCCGCACTCCATCTGCACTGGGTCGGGCTTTCGCCATCCGGCCACTGGGACAGCCCGCTTCAATGCCCCAAGCTGTTCCATTGGAACAAGACGCTGCTTGCGAGGGCTCCTCTGACAGCCCCCCCAAGGAAGCACCTCGCAAGCGTACGTGTAAAAGGAGGCACATAGACTCCCCCGAGTCTTTAACTGAAGACAGATTTGGAGGAAGGGGAAGGCTTCCCAAGATCACCCGCCGAGGATGTCTCCTTTGGAGACATCATGGAAATGCTTCGCATAAGGGGTGGGTGGTCTGCTCCTAAGTCTTCCTCGGACGAGTCTGTGTTCTTGGAGGCATTCGAAGCGGGCCCATCTACCTCTTGGGTGTCCCCTCCTGCCGACCCCCTGGTGGACCTTATCACCACCAGGGCGTGGAAGGAACCGGACACCGTGGAGCCAATCCCCAAAAGGCCAGACAGAATCCATAGCCCCCCCTGCAGACCGTGCCCACTGGAGTAAGGGACCTCCGGTAGATGCCATGTTGACGGCAGCAACCGCCAAGAGGGAACTCGCCCAGGAAAGTCCCTCAGTCCATCCTCAGAGCAAAAAGTCTCGGATGATGGACCGCTTGGGGAAGCGAATGTTTAGTTCAGCGACCGGGCGCTCAACTATCTGGCACATGTTATCAGGATGCAGCGCAATCTTATTAAAGAATACGCTGCACCCCCCCCCCCCCAGAGTCCATGTCGGAAGACAAACTTTTGCACTCCACCCGTATGGACACTCTTCGGTCCGTGACTAATACCTCTATGCGGTTGCTGTCCCATGCTACTGAGGGAGCCGCTAGAGCTGCAGGAGTAGGCCTAGTCACTAGACGCCAGGTCTGACTTCACCATTGCGATTTCACGGAGCCCTTCAAGGCGTCTTTCGCGAATGCCCCCTTTGATGGTTCTGCCCTTTTTGGCAAAACGGTTCGTGACACCTTGACCCAGAGTGAAAAGGACGGGAAGACGGTCTGCCGTCTGAATCTGCTTTTCTGTGCCCCAGAGGTCCTACTCTAGGAACCAAAAGGGCCAGAAGATGTGGTTCCGGAAGTCGCAGCAATCCCAACCCGCGCCGGGCAGCCAGTCCTTCCGTGGCAGAGGAGGACAGGGAGGATGCCGCCCCAGAGGCAGAGGGGCTCCCAGAAATTTCGGGTCCAGAGAACCTTTCTCTGAACGGCCCGCGCAGCAGCCCTGAGGGGTTGCCCGACTGCTCCACTCTGGAGGCAGTCGGGGGACGTTTTTCTGAGCACCTAGCGGCATGGGAGTCCATAACATCAGACCGCTAGATCCTCCGCATTATATCCAGAGGATACAAGATCCCCTTTCATCACATCCCAAAGCTAAAATCCCTCCTCGATGTTCCACCCGGTCAGTGGGAGGCCGCTACAGCAGAAATTGGCCATCTGCTGAGGGAAAGAGCTATCCAGCCCGTCCCCCCAGACCAGATCGGATCAGGGTTCTACTCCAGGTTCTTTTTAGTGCCAAAAAAGACTTGGGGACCAAAGACCAATTTTAGACCTGTCCCTGTTAACCCTGGCAGTTCCCAAAGAGAAGTTCCGGATGGTCACTTTGCAATCCATCCTCCCCCTTCTGGGAGAGAATCACTGGTTGTGCTCTATAGACCTCAAGGATGCGTACTACCACATACTGATGCACAGAAGTTCCAGGAGGTTTCTTCGCTTCCGGCTGGGAGCCGGTCACTACCAGTTCAGGGTCCTTCCCTTTGGTCTCACCACAGCCCCCAGGGTGTTCACCAAAGTATAAGCAGTGGTTGCGGCCCACCTGAGGCTTCAGGGGGTGCAGGTCTTTCCATATCTGGACGACTGGCTTCTCACCGCCCCAACAAGGCATCTACTATTCTTGGCGCGAGACTCCTTTCTTCATCTAGCTCCCTGCCTGGGCATCACGATAAACCTAGCAAAATCCAGCCTGGCCCCTGCTCAGTTGATAGATTTTATAGGTGCCAGGTTAGACACGAGGGGGTTAAGAGCCTTTCTCACAGCCGACAGAGTTCTGAATCTGCGACTCCAGGTGTGGGCCATCCTCCACTCCAGCTCAGTTCCGGCAAAATTGGTCCTGAGGGCTCTAGGGTCCATGGCGGCAGTGATATCTCTTCTTCCACTTGCCAGGTTCAACATGCGGGTCCTTCAGTGGAAACTTCAAGTTCAGTGGTCTTACCTTGCTCTCCCTCTGCATCATCCCATTGCGATCAGCAAGGCTTGCAAGTGGTCTCTTGTGGTGGCTCCATTCTCAGGATCTCCACGGAGGCCGCCCCTTTTGTGCTTCTCCCCCTCTCGCCACGGTGACCACGGACGCCTCCCGCTTCGAGTGGGGGGGGGGGGCATTTTGCAGGCGGGACGGTCCACGGCACGTGGAACGACTCTTGAGACCTCTCTGCATATCAATGTTCTAGAGATGAGAGCAGTGCTCTTGGCGTTGCGAGCACTTCAGGCCTTTCTTCCCCTGGGAACAATTGCGATTCAGTCAGACAACATGTTGGTGGTCTGGTACATCAACAAACAGGGGGGAACCAGGTCTTATCCTTTGTCGAGAAGCCATGAGAGTGTGGGAATGGGCGATCTCCACCAACCGCTTTCTCATCGCAACACTATTCCGGGTCGGTCCAACATCCTTGTGGACAAGCTCAGTTGCACCATTCTCTCCCCGTACGAGTGGTCTTTCAATGCTCAAGTAGCGAAACGTATCTTCGCACAGTGGGGAACTCCTTGTTGCGATCTTTTTGCTCCTCCCTTAAACACCAAGTGCAACAGTTTTTTCGCTCTAATCCCTCCTCCAGGGGATTCCCCGAGAGACGCTCTGGTGCATGCTTGGCCTCCCCGTCGTCTTTACGCTTACCCCCCTTTGCCTCTGATGCTCCAGGTTCTTCAGAAAGCCTCTCGGTTGGGGTGCAGAATGATCCTCATTGCCCCATTCTGGGCTCGACAGATCTGGTTCCCTTATCTAAGGTTTCACTCGGTGAATCCACCTTGGATTCTAGATCCCATTCCGGATCTGATATCACACCCATCGAACCTACCAACTCCAAATCTGGACAACCTGAAGCTAACTGCTTGGCTGCTCCAGTTCCACTCCTAATTAGGACTCCCGGTATCTCGTTCCCTGTTAAGGCCATCCTGGTAGCGGCTCATAAAACCATCTACCAGAAAAGTTTACCGCAGTAAATGGAAACGATTCTCCATTTGGGCGGAGCGGCAGGGTCTAGATCCCTTCACGGTTCCCCTTCCTCTGGTGCTAGACTTCCTTACCACTCTTTTTAATGATGGTGCCAGTAGTTCCATGGTCAAAGTGCAGCTTGCGGCCATTTCTCACTGTCATGTTGGTCATGACTCTGGACCGCTTATGTCCGCCAAATTATGTAAAATCTTCCTAAAAGGCACCTTTCTCCTTAGACCCCCTGTCAAGCAGGCGGTTCCACCATGGGATCTTTCTTTGGTTCTTCAGGCCTTGACCGCTGCCCCCTTCGAGCCTGCGGCCACAGTAGATCTTAAATTCTTATCCCTCAAGACTGCTTTTTTAGTAGCCATTACTTCGGCCAAAAGAGTTTCGGAACTTCAAGTCTTATCCATGAAGCCGCCTTACTTGGTCTTCCATCTGGACCACGTATACCTCAGGACCAAGCCCTCCTTTCTTCCTAAAGTAGCTTCAGAAGCAAGCATTAATCAGTCCATTAACCTCCCTGTTTTCTTTCCTAAATATCAGAACAAGGGTGAATACAAGCTGCATTCCTTGGACGTTCACAGGCAGCTTCGTTTTTATCTTAGGACAGCTGGTCATAGGCAATCCGACCAATTCATTTCCTTTGCCAAATTCAATCTAGGTAAGCCAATTTCGAAAGTCTCCTTGTCGCGCTGGATTTCGCAGTGCATTCTTTTAGCTTACCAAGCTTCTGGGAGGCCCGCACCGGAGGGAGTCCACGCCCATTCGACCCGGTCAGTTACTACCGCAGCGGCCTTTAAAGCTAGGATTCCTCTGGATGACATTTGTTCAGCAGCTACTTGGGCTTCATCTCATACCTTTATTTCTCATTACAAGCTGGATATCACATCTAGAGGTAGAGCATCCTTTGGCTCCGCGGTGCTCTAATATCCTTCCATGACAGCCGCCCAAGATTCAGGTAGCTGGGGACTCTGTCCCACAGGTTGCAGACAAATGAATCTCCTACTTCAGATTTAGAAGTTGTGTACTTACCATAACGTTCCATCTGAGTAGGTGGATTCATTTGTCTGCAACCATCCCGCCCTCCTATCCCCCTGGCCTTGTCAGTTTCCTGCATATAATGTTACCCATTTCTAGGGTATTTTGATACAGGGCAAACTATCTGAGGTCATGTAGGGCATTATGGGTGAGGGGAGGAGCTAAGAGCTCGGATCCATAGCTGGATAAACCATGCCGGTTCGGATCCGATATCTGATCCATAACCCACAGGTTGCAGACAAATGAATCCACCTACTCCGATGGAACGTTATGGTAAGTACATAACTTCTAATTATGTACATACTTGAACCAAGCATTAACATTTGCCAATTTTCTCTAAATCCACAGCCGAGTTTGCCACTGCAGTCTTGCAGGGCCTTATAGCTGGTCCTAATTCTATTTAAATTCCTCCTTCCAACCGTAGCTTTGGGAATCTACCCAAATGTAATGACTGCAGCAGTGAAACACGAACATAGTACAGTTGTGTACACTTATCATAAATGTAGATGTTAGTGTATTCACTGTTGCAGTCCTTGTTAGCCCCCTTTCTTGTTTTGACTATACCTCTACTCTCACTGTGTTCAGAAAACCTTTTGGAGTATTTGCTTTTTTGTTGGAGGAATGTCCTTGTGTTTATAGATTTTAATTGCTTCCCATTTGGGGGGCACTTGGACATCTGGGGCAAGAAAAACTGATATGGTGTCGGCTGCTTGTTTTAAACCCCTGATGTCATGGAAGAAGGGACAGTAACCGCAGGACCCAAGACTTTAATCAGGCCAACTGAGGGCTACTGCAAGTAGATAACCCAAATGTAATGACTGCAACAGTCAATACACTCAACATCCACATTTATAGTAAGTGTATACAACTGTACTTTATCACCTCTGTCATCTAATGCAAAAAAGATTTGACGGTATTTGATTGCGAAGGTTGTTGCAGCTGATGTCTTTGTGGCTGAGGGAGGGACTCTGAAGCTTTTGGTGATGGTATCTGTCTGGAAGCTAGGCCAGTTGGGCTTCCTGCAGGCAAGATATTCAATAAACAAGGACTGCAACATGTAAATGCACCCTAGATGGCAAGTTTCAGGGTATAGTTGGAGTGCCTTCCCTTAACCCTACATACCTGATCAGACAGCAGAGTCCTGTAAATTCATGAACTTTCCTTTGGGGTTCTGATGCTCTGATTAAACCTCCTTCCATTGAATTTCCCTACTTTGGACTGTTCACTTTTTAGCAGTGAAGGCCTGATCTTAAAAATAGGCTTATGGACCAGGTGGACTCGAAGCTAGTATAAAATGGCATGCGTTCTTGGTCACCTCTGTCCCCAAACTAGGAAGTTTCTCAAAACTGAATTTTGTAGAAATTCAGGTTTAACTCAGTCCCTTTCAGATCTGTTTATCTAGTGTACAAATGGGAGGCTCTGGTTTCTCCAGGGCATGTAGTATAGATGGTTTTCTTAAACTGATGGTTTGCTTTTATATTTTGTAGGTGCTTGCTGCCAAGGTTGTGACCAATGCCAAGAGTCCTGGTGCAAAATGTTACGGAATTGTAACAATGTCCTCTAGTGCTGAAGTGACTAGGTGTACAACACATCTTCATCATACAGAGCTCCATGGACAGCAAATTTCTCTTGAAAAGGTATAGCTTGGTTTTGTAAAAAAATGTAGCTACAATGTTTTATTCTGCCCTTATTCCTACCCTGCCTATTGGACTGATGTATGGGCAAGCTCCAGTGATTCTGCTGGTGATATGTTCCATTGGCACCAGGCTTTGGTCCCTGGTTTTCATCATGGTTTGTAGCTATTCTAATTTGTTTTTCACTTTTATACTTGTGTTACAGCCATACCTCTCAACTTGGGAGTGTCAAAGATCTGGACAAAAGCCCATGAGAAGTAGATAAAACTGGCCAACAAATCTGATGCTAATTAGCCTAAAACTTGTATACGTAATTAGGTAACCCCACCCACTAATGGAATTGTGGGACACCAGCACTAGAATGCATTTTGTACTCCCAACTCCACCCAGCATTACTGTTTAAACAGCTGTCAAATATTCAAGACCCCATATTGCTACACTGTTTACTTGACAAAATATGATCAGAAAAGCAAACATTTCAGCTCACATTGGGACAATTTGGAATTGTACTAAAAATTATTATAAGCGTTTATGCTACAAAATGCAGCGGCATCCAACATCACCATAAAGGATGTAAAATAAATGCACAGTTTACAGAAAACAAATTCATCTAAGTGTACCTAATTTGAGAATAGCAAATGCATTAAAATCAAGCAGGCTTTCAAAAACAGTACACTTGGCGGTGCTTTGTAACTACCGTATAAACTAATGTATTTGGCATGATCTATGTAATATTGCATGTTATAGCTCCCCTCTTTGTTTAAAAAAAAAAATAAAAAATAGAACTAGTTTCTAGCCTTCGTCTTGATCATATCTGTAAGAGTGGGAATTCCAGTTGCCCTCGTTCAGTCATCATTAACTGCAGGACGTTGACGATCCTGATTTAAATTTTGTTAAAGGCACTGGTCTCTAGCTTTGTACTCCAATTTAGAGCATAACTCTCTGAATTAGCACTTGAATGTTAGAAACTAGTAATCCTAGATGTGCACATGTTTGACTTGGGGAGAAGTCTGTACGCTTTAAGTGCTAATCTGCAGTTGCCAAAACTGGATACTGAATTTGACACCAAGTGAAAGGAATAAACCGTAGGTCTGCACATCACTGTAATGCAAGTAGCAGCAATTCATGATTCATTTCCACTAAACTCTGCACTCAGTAGGATAGCCTGCATCAGGACAAAGGACAGTGAATGTACACTAAACCTAATAAACCCAAGATGTCCTATTCCAATGTTGCAGTATTCACTAGTGGGTTTACCCTTCCCATCAGCATGTTCGGCCAGGTTTCCAAAGCTTTTCCAGTCCCTGTTGGTGCATCTGACGTGTTGGCTGGTATGTGGGCCATAAGTGACATCTGTGCGCACCAGTCCTCAGAACTTTCTAGCTGCCAGCCATACGTCAGGTGTTCCTGCAACTCGCGGACATTGGATCAGTTTCGCATTGACAAGTACCTTGTTGGGGATTTTCTTCACTCTATTTACTCTAGTCTAATGTCTGGTAAGAGCAAGTACAACTTCAGATTCCCCACAAAGGCACCCACGTCCAGTCTTGTCTTTTGGGTAGAGATAATTATGAAAACTGCACTATTTGTAAGTCTGCCCCCACGACCCTTCGTTGCAGACTTCAGTCTTTTGACTTGTACCTTGAAAACCAACACCTTAGGCAAATCGCGCTCTGAATGGAAGCCACTTCTGACGCCCCATCCGAATCACCCAGGAAGAGGGCCAAGCCTGTGAGGCTGTCCATTTCCACTGCACCTCCCTCCCCCCGATTCTCAGCCTGTAGCCACAGTTAGCTTGGCCGATGAACCAGCGTCTGTCACATTGGATAAAACTGGTACCTACCAGGAGGCTGCAAAATCTAGAGCAGACACGTCCGGGGAGGATATCCTGGCGCCTGATTCACATGCCAGGTGGAACCAGCTTCATAGATGGGTACTACGGAGCAGGCCTCTGCCGTTCTATTACTTCAAGGCCAACCGCCAGCCCGACGCCAGTTAGGCCTACAAAGAAAAAATGGAAAATGAGGTGTATTGCTTCAACCCCAGAGGTCTTGCCAGACTGGCAGGCCTTCAGTCAGAGCATCTACAATGCCCTCCTCGCCCTTACGCCTACTCCAGACCTCTCCCTCATGTTGCTCCACCTCTTCTTATCCCAGGGCTATTGAGCCGGACGCTACTCTTAGCCAACCCGCAGAAGAGGAAATATCTGACCCCTAGGGATTCCTTGTCCTACTCTTCACAGACTTCTTCCCCTCTGGGGTATGGCTCCCCAGAAGCCTCTGCTGAACCAGACTCCCCTGTGCAAGACCTTACCTTCGGGGACACTGTATATCTTGTGAGGGAACATTTTAAATGGGATTGCTCCGATATGTCTAGGCAGCAGAAAAGATTCTATGACTTGATCCAGATGGAATCTCCTAACCTGGCTCTTATTCCTCCTGCTTTCCTGGATGCTTTTGCAGCAGCATGCATAAACCCAGATTCCCTGCCACCTGCCCATAGAAGGCCAGACCGGTTGTGTAGGGTACCTGATGCAGGCATTCCTTTTCAAATGCCCGCCAGCTGACTTTGCAACCACTTCTATTGCCACTGATGGGGAGAAATTCGGTAGCTCTACCACTGGTCCTGCCTGCAGATAAACAGCAAGGCCGTGGAGAGGTGGGGGAAGAAGATGCACAGTTCCGCTACTTGAGCCTTTAGGGCTACAAATTACCAGTCACAGATTACTTACTGGACAAAAGTAACTTAATGAGATCCCTGACTTCTCTGCAAAGGCATCCCTGTCTTCAACAAGTGACTCCTGCATATGTGAACACCAGGAGCAAGAACAAACAAAAAACTTGGTCATTAATATATCTAGCTTTTCTTTAACTGATGCACAAGCCTAGTTGTTAGAGGCCTGAACTTTATTCCAGCACAGAAAACGGTATTAACTGATTGATTTATTAAGAGGTGAAGTTATTCTCTCATAACCTAACACTTAAAACCATGTTTAAAAGAAGTGTATTTGATAATATGTTTAAACAACCTAGTGCCTTTGTACCCAAGATACATTTTATACTTTATTTTATTCTTCTTGAAAGCTAAGTACCCCGTTGGGGAAACTTTTCTTGCCTCAGACCGATGTCAGACAAAGTTAATTGCATTTCATGTGGGAAGCAAATACCGCATAAGGATTTTCATTCCCTCTGCATACCTTGCTTAGGCCCAGACCACGACGTCTCTGCCTGTCGTTTTTGTGCTACATTCAACAAACTAACTTAAGCGTCGGGTGGAGTTCGCCCAACACTATTTTGGCAAAAAATTTAATTACATTGTCGTCTGATACTCCGACTCCAGTTTTGATTAAAACACAAAGATAAGGACTGACATGCGAGGTCCGCGACTTCTACAGACACCATGCCAAAGCCGACTACAGGTGGTCCGGTTCTCGGTGAGGCACCTACGCAGCCCCTGACTACAGACGACACTTCATTGGCGGTGTCTTCTGTGCTCGAGGTCGCAGGCTCTTCCGCCCATACCCAGACTACAAATACCGAAGCCACTCTTGGCGGTGAAACTCAGAGTTTAGACAGACCTGCCACCTCTCAAGGTGTCTACAGGCCTTCCTCTTTTTCCATCAAGGCTTTCACTAAGTCTAAAGCAGCCATGCATACTAAGACAGGCTCCACAGGGCCCTTCTCAAAGCCCCATGCCTAAAAAAACAGATGCTCAAAATGGCTGAGGATGGGGTTCCCAACCCCCCCCCCCTCCCCAGACAAAAGGCCCAGAGTGGAGGAAGAATCCCCCTCCTCGGACCAGGCCTCCATTATTTCAGAACATTCTGAAGACCAGGAACATTCTTACTCCCCTTTTGAAGATTCTGATGCAGAGGAGTCAATTCCCTCTGTCCCCCCCCGAGGGTTATTCTTTTGGGGAAACCTTGCATACCTTGAGGGAACACTTCCACTGGGAAGGCCAAGAGTACTCAAGACTCCAAGAAAAGGCTTAGGGATTTCCTCTTGCTCCCTCAGCACAGGCCTCTGGCTATACCTCCTGTCTTAGACATTCTAGATGTGTATTCGGAGGCCTGCCTTAACCCAGATTCTTTACCTCCAGCTCCAGTCAAGCCAGACTGGTATTACAGAGTTCCTGACTCTCACCAATTCCTATACAAAAGCCATGCGGCTGACCCAGAAACTATTTCACAGGGTCCCAAGGGAATTAAGGCCTCCACTGCTAAAAAATCCATTACCTTCAGAGAGATTCCAGAGCTTTGAAAGGTGGGGGGGGGGGAGGTATACCCCTCTGCCACCTTAACCATGAGAGCATTAAACTGTCAGTTCCATATGTTAAAGTATCAACAGTTTCTGTTATCACAGTTGAGAAGCAAAATGTCAACCTGAACAACCAGACTTGAAGGTGTTGCAAGATTTGATACATAGTGCAGAACAAGTGGGTAAACATACCTTGCAATGTGATTTTGATGCTTTAGAGGCCTCGTGTAGAGCTGCTGTTACAGGGTCAGTCGTACGTAGACATGCCTGGCTCAAAGAGCAAACCTTACCAGATCATGTCAAAGCTAAATTACTAGATGCCCCTCTGCAAAAAGATGTATTGTTCTGTGTTAAAGCTGAGGAGGTATTAAAGAAAATGGAGGAAAAGGCAAAATCAATGCAAACAGTGAAAGATTTACTACAGGTGCAACCTCCACGTTTCAGTAGAAATTGGCCTACCAAAAATTGGTCCTTTCCAGCCACGGACAGACCCCAAAGAGGTAGATACAGGCGCCCGAGGGGCAGAGGACAATCTCAAGGATCGTTTAGAGGCAGACAATGGCAAACACCTACACAGGTGGTGAGGGATAGTTCACAGCCATTCAGAAAGCAGAACCAATGACTTCCCCTTTGCATGCCAAGCAAGGCTCAAATGGCAGCACCTTTAGGTGGAAAACTGGCATTTTCGAAAAATTGGCATGTCACACACGACAAATGGATCCTGGACATTATAGACAGAGGCTACAGATTCCACTTTCACACCCTTCCAAAAATGAGGCATGCCAAACCTGCCACACAATCAAAGGGCAGAGGCATAAAAACAAATTTCAGATCTCATGGACATGAAAGCTATTCAAGAGGTACCTGCACAAGAACAGGGTCAAGGTTTTTATTCCAGACTATTCCTGGAACCAAGGAAGGGAAAAGATTGGAGACCTATTTTGGACCTATCCATCCTAAACACATTTTTACTTGTGCCAAAATTCAAGATGCTCACATTACAGCAGCTTCTTCCCATGCTGGGCAAGGAGTCTTGGCTGGTAACATTGGACCTCAAGGAGGCATACCTGCATGTCCCAATCAGACAAAGATTGCAGAAGATACCTCAGATTTCTTGCAGGTTCAACCCATTATCAATTCTCTGCATTGCCCTTTGGCTTATCTACTGCGCCCAGAGTGTTCACGAAATGCCTGGCATCAGTAATTGCCTACTGCAGACTTCAAGGGATACAAATATACCCATATCTGGACTGCCTGATCCAAGCGGACAGCAAGCACATACTTCTGAAACATCTGGCGTTTGTAATAATGTTGAATTCTCTGGAATACACAGTCAACAAAAAGAATCAAGGCTAATACCCTCCCAAACAATAATTTTCCTGGGTGCCAGCTTGGATACAAACACCCAGATGGCCTACCTCACGCCAGAGAAACAAGGGCAACTAACTCAATACTTCAGAAAACTGGCAACTTTCACCAGGCTGACTGCAAGGAAAATCATGCAGGCTCTGGGATTCATGGCATCTTGCATTCTAATCCCATGTGCGAAGCTGCATATGAGAACTTCAATGGTACCTAAAAAAAAAAAAAAAAAAAAAAAAACCTATGGTCTCAACACAGCCACAGTTTGGAAACAGTAATACCACTGATTCCATGTCTTCAAAAGGAATTTCTGTGGTGGGCTCAAGCATGCCAAAGAAACGCAGGTCTCCCATTCTGCAAGCCTCAAGCAAATCTAGTCACAACAGACGCCTCTGACTACGCCTGGGGGGCGCACATGACTGTGCATTCAGGGCAACTGGTCCCAAAAAGAAAAGCAACCTACACATCAATCAAAAGGAAATGCTAGCAGTAATAAATGCTATTATAGCTTTCAAAGACCTACTGCATCCAGGCCAGCTATTGATAAGGACAACACCACAGTAATGTGGTACATAAACAGGGAACACCACATTCATACCCCCTATGCAGGCTAGCCATGTCTCTTTGGAACAGGGCTCTGGAATTACAAATCGAACTTCAAGCACAGTACCTGCCAGGCAAGGAAAACACACTGGCAGACTACCTAAGCAGAAATATGACGGATCACACGAATGGAAGTTGCATCCTCAAGTGTTTACAAAGATAATTCAAGCATGAGGAAGGCCAGACATAGATCTCGCTGCCTCCCACAGAAATCACCAGTTGGCAAAATTCTGCTCAAGGACCTTACACCCACAGGCCTGGAAAGTTGGACAACGACAGTTTATGCCTTTCCACCTCTTCCTCTGCTGCCCAAAGTTCTATTAAAAACCAGAGCAGACAGACCAAAGATGATTCTCATTGCTCCAGACTGGCCAAGACAACACTGGTACCCACTCCTGAGAAGCCTGACTCATTCCCCACCATGGATCCTGCCTCTAATGCCTCTTCTGACTCTGCACAACTTCAAAACCCTTCACAGTCAGCTGAAAACGCTCAATCTAGCCGCATGGAAAATTCCTTAAATTCATAACAGACCCTACTCTCAAAGGAGGTGCAGGATGTCATTTTGGAGGCCAGAAGGCCTTCTACTAGAAAAGCCTACTCCGCAAAATGGAAACTGTTTTGTGCCTGGAATGAGAAAAAGGTCAGAATCCTGGAATACTGAATTTACCTTAAATATTACAGTACCTAGCTGAGATGCTAAGCAGTGGTCTTTCATTCTCCTCCATCAAAATCTATGCCTCAGCCATTTCTGCAGAATACAACACTGATACTCCTTTATTCTCACCCCCTCTTAAGACAGTTCCTCCAGAGGGGCTAAGAATATAAAACCCCCAAGGAAACCACCAATACCTGCTTGGGACCTCAATTTCATTCTAGAAAAACTAACCTTGCCTCTTTTTGAGCCAACTGCTTCAACAGAACTGCAGTATTTGTCCTGGAAAACAGCCTTCCTTCTGGCTATCACCTCAGCTCGCAGGGTTTCGGAACTACAAGCCCTCATGGCTGTGCAGCATCGGATCTCACTCCACAAGGGCCACAGCTACCTCTGCTGCTTTCCTCAGGGGGGTTCCTACCAAAGATATTTTGGAAGCAGCTACTTTGAGTTCTGTACATACCTTCTCCAAGCACCATCACCTACCATTATACTCCAAATCTAGAACAGGCTTTGCCACTGCAGTCTTGCAGGGCATCCTGGCTCCTCCTAGTTCCAGCTAGTGCCTACCACCCCTTTTTTAGCTTTGGGATTCTACCCATCTGCTATGACCAACTGTATGCACAATGAACATAGTACAGTTTTGTACCTACTATAAATGTAGATGTTAGAGTGCTAATACAGCTGCAGTCCAGGTTTCCCTCCCTCCTTCCCCTCTTGGGACAAGCCCTAATGGCTAACACCTACTCATACAACCTGATTGGGGTATTCTTTTATGGTGTATTTGCTTGCAACTACGGTTTTTTGAATATACTACATTGCATTATTACATAAATTTATGTATTGCCTTCCTTCTGGGGGCACCTGACATCTGGGGCAAGAAAAACTGAAGAAAATGGTGTCTGCTGGTTCTTTTATACCCCTGTCGCACTGACGTCAGGGAGGAAGCGACTACATCCGACGCCGGACCTAGACTTTGGAATTCGGCCGAGGACCCGCCTGACTGCAGGAAAACCCATCTGTTATGACTGCAGCTGTATTAGCACTCGGAACATCTACATTTATGGTAGGTACAGAACTGTACTTTCGCAAGTGCCGGTCGGCCAGCTCCTGAGATTTTCGAACAGAATTTCAGCCGAAGTCTTCTATAAAGCTAAGTACCCCGTTAGGGAAACTTTTCTTGCCTCAGACCGATGTCCGACAAAGTTAATAATTGTATTTCTTGTGGGAAGCAAATACCTCATAAGGATTTTCATTCTTATTGTATTCCTTGCCTAAGCCCAGACCACGACATTTCTGGTTGTCTGTTTTGCGCTAGGTTCAATAAACGCACTATTAAGCGTCGGGCTGATACCACCCGACATTTTGGCAGAAAATTCAACTACATTGTCGTCGGAACCTCCAACTGCTATGTTTAAAAAACTCAAGGACAAAGACAGGCAGCCTAGACCAGATACCGAGGTCTCGGTTAGGCCTGCCACCGGATCTTCGGTGTTCAGTGAGGTGCCTATGCAGCCCCGGACTACCGCAGATTTAGAAAATACGACTACCCCTCAGAATCTACTGGGCCACTGGAGCCGGTTCCTCTTCAACTCGCGGATGCCAGCCCTGGCCGTGATCCGGAGGCTATGGACAGGCCTTCGGTTTCAGAAGGCGTCTTTAAACAGACTACTCTCTCCGTTAAGTCATACGCTAAGCTTCCAAAGGTTAAGAAACCGGGTCCACAGACTCCCACACAGGCCCCTATGCCTAATTATCAGAGGTTCCCAGCCCCCTCCTGACAAAAGGCCTAGACTGGAGGAAGATTTACCTCCTGACCAGGAATCCATTTCCTCAGCAGACTGAGGAACAGGATTACCCCTCCCCTCTCTATGAAGACTCAGATGCTGAGGAGTCTGTTCCCTCAGTTTCCCCCCCCGAAGGCTTCTCTTTTGGGGAAACCCTGCACACCATGAGAGCATTTCCACTGGGAAGGTGAAGATTACTCTGACTCAAAGAAAAGACTCCGTGAGTTGTTTCTTCTACCTCAGCACAGACCCCTAGCCATTCCTCCTGTTTTAGACATTCCGGATGATGTCTATACTGAATCCAGTCTAAATCCAGATTACTTACCTTCAGCACCACCTAAACCAGACAGATACTATCGAGTCCCTGACTCAAGTTTTTATATAAAAACCCTGCTGCAGACCCAGAAACCATTTCCCAGGGTCCCAAAGGTGTAAAGGCCTCTACTGCTTAGAATCCACTACCTGCGGAAAGAGATTCCAGGGCATTAGAAAGATGGGGGGGGGTGTGTATACCTCTGCCACTTTGGCCATGAAAGCATTAAACTGCCAATTGGACATGATTAAATACCAGCAGTACTTGCTTATTCAGTTAAAACAGAAAATGATCCCTCAAACAGATAAACTAGATTTCAAAGGGATGCAAGATTTGTTGCATGCAGCAGAACAAGTGGGAAAACATACCTTGCAGTGTGGTTTTGATTCTTTGGAGGCCTCATGTAGAGCAGCGGTCACAGGGTCTGTAATACGTAGACATGCTTGGCTAAAAGAGCAGACCTTACCAGAACATGTCAAAGCAAAGTTACTGGATATTCCACTGCAAAAGGATGCGTTTTGGTGTCAAAGCAGAGGAAGTTTTAAAGAAAATGGAAGAAAAGGCAAAATCAATGCAAACAGTTAAAGATTTTTTACAGGTGCAACCTCCTCGTTTCAGCAGAAACTGGCCATCAAAAACACTGGTCCTTTCCTGCTTCAGACAGACCCCAAAGGGGCAGGTACAGACGCCCTAGGGGCAGAGGCCAGGCACAAGGTACCTTCAGGCCTAGACAATGGCAGACGACAACTTAGAGGGGAGACGACAGATCTCAACCCTTCAGAAAACAAACCCAATGACTTTCCTCTTCGCCTGCCCAGCAAAATTGCCCAGGCAGCGCCTCTAGGAGGAAAACTGGCTCTTTTTTCCACAAAATTGGCACATCATGGGTTCTGGATAATACCAGAGGCTACAGATTTTATTTCCACACTTTACCACGGATGAGAGGCATGCCAGATCTGCCAACAAACCAATGGGCAGAGGCACAAAAACAAATTTCAGCTCTCATGAACATGAAAGCAATTCAAAAGGTACCTGCAAAAGAGCAAGGTCAAGGATTTTACTCAAGACCGTTTCTAGTGCCAAGAAAGGACAAAGCCTGGAGACCCATCTTAGACCTTTCAATTCTAAACGCGTACCTGGACATTCCCAAATTCAAAATGCTCACACTACAGCAGCTTCTTCCCATACTGGGCAAGGAGTCTTGGCTGGTAACATTGGACCTCCAAGAGGCATACCTGCATGTCCCTATCAGACAAGATTGCAGAAGATACCTCAGATTTTGGCAGGCACAATGCATTATCAATTCTCTGCATTGCCCTTTGGCTTATCTACTGCACCCAGAGTATTCACGAAATGCCTGGCACCAGTAATTGCATACTGCAGGCAACGAGGAATGTAAATTTATCCATATCTGGATGACTGCCTGATCCAAGCGGACAGCAAAGACATCCTACTACAGCATCTGGCATTGGCAACAAAGTTGCTAAGTTGCCTGGGGTACACAGTAAACAAAAAAGTCAAAACTAATACCCTCACAAGAAAAACGGCCCAGATGGCTTACCTCACACCAGACTAGCAAAAACTGGCTCAGTACTTCAAAAAGATGGCAACTTCTACCCAGCTCACTGCAAGGAAATTCCTGCAGGCATTGGGGTACATGGCATCCTGCATTCAACTAATTGCATATGCAAAGCTGCATATGAGAACTACAATGGTACCTAAAAAGTGTACGGTCCCAACACAGACAGCCTCAAAGCAAGTATAACTCTCATTCCCTGCCTTCAGAAAGAGTTTCTATGGAGCGCTCAAGCATGCCAAGCAGACAAGGGCCTTCCTTTTGTCTCACCTCCAGCAAATCAAACCTCGACAAGATTCATTAGACTACGCCTGGGGTGCACACATGGCAGGACAATGCATACAGGGCAAATGGTCTGCAAACCGAAGGCAAATACACATCAATCAAAAAGAGATGCTAGCTGTAAAAAATGCACCAACAGCCTTCGAGGACCTCTTGCATCCAGGACAACTTCTAATAAGGACGGACAACACCACAGTTATGTGGTACATAAACAAACGAGGAGGAATGCACTCCTACCCACTATGCAGACAGGCAATGGACTTGCGGAACACAGCATTAACTTACCAAGTGCAACTGCAAGCGCAATTCCTTCCAGGAAAGGAGAACATATTGTCAGATGAATTAAGCAGAAATTTGACAGACCCTCACGAGTGGAGACTACACCCACAAGTATTCTCAATGATAATTCAAAGGTGGGGACCACCAGACCTAGATCTGTTTGCCTCAACCAACAATTGCCAGCTACAAAAATTTTGCACAAGGACTTATCCCCTGGCCTGGAAAGTGGATGCCCTTTCATTCAGTTGGACAGCATTGTCAGTCTACGCCTTCCCACCTCTGTCTCTACTGACCCAGGTATTACTGAAAGCCAGGTCAGAGACCACAGATGATCCTCCTTGTTCCGGACTGGCCACGTCAACACTAGTACCTACGTCTATGAAACTTGACTCTCAGCCCTCCATGGATCTTACCTCAATTCCCTTTGCTGTTAACCCGACAAAACTCTCAGATCCTTCAGTCAATTAAGGACCTTTAAATCTAGCTGCATGGAAAATACCTTAAATTGTCAAACACTTCTCTCAAAGGACGTCCAGGATGTCATTTTGGAGGCCAGGAGGCCCAGCACCAGAAAAACTTACTCAGACAAATGGAAAAGATTTTGTGTATGGAGCCAGGCCAGAAGCCTAAATCCTGGCATCCCAAATATTCTTCACATACTCCAATATCTGAGATGCTACACCAAGGCCTTTCTTTCTCATCCATAAAGATCCATGCTTCAGCCATTTCAGCTCGATATGATACGGTTCCTCCCATTTTCTCTCATCCTTTGCTAAGGCAGATGTTCATCGTGCATACAGCTGCAGTAATCACATGGGTTCTCTGCAGTCAGGGTCCTCAGTCAGCCGAATTCCAAAGTCTAGGTCCGGCGTCGGTTGTCGCTTTCTTTCCTGACGTTAGTGCGACAGGGGTATAAAAGACACAGCCGACGCCATATTCTTCAGTCTTTTTTGCCGTGCGGTGCCTGAAGCAGAAGCAGTTCGCAAGTGCCGGTCGGCCAGCTCCTGAATTTACGAAAAATTGGAAACAACTTTTCTTGCCTCAGACCGATGTCAGACAAAGTTAACAATTGTATTTCTTGTGGGAAGCAAATACCGCATAAGGATTTCCATTCCCTCTGCATACCTTGTTTAGGCCCAGACCACTACGTCTCTGGCTGTCACTTTTGCGCTACTTTCAATAAACGCACTATTAAGCGTCGGGCGGAGTTTGCCCAACATTATTTTGGTAAAGCCTTTGATTATAAAATGTCGTCTGAGACTCCGACTATAATGCAAGGACAAGGACTGACACGCGAGGTCTGCGGTCTCCACCGACACCACAACCGGCTGCACGTGGTCCAAGACCGCAGGTACCTCGGCCCTTACTCGGACTGCAACCACCGAAGCCACTAAGTGTTGAGCCTCCTAATGTGGACAGGTCCACTTCCACCCAGGGTGTCTTTAGACCCTCATCTTCCTTTTCCATTAAGGCCTTTAAGTCCAAATCAGCCATGCATCCCAAGAGGCCTGTTGCACAGGGCCCATCCTCAGGCCCCATGCCTAAAAAGCAGATGCTTAAAATGGCTGAGGATTTAATTTACTCTCATCAGGGGTTCCCAACCCCCTCCAGACAAGAGACCCAGAGTGGAGGAAGATTCTCCCTCTTCTGAACAGGGCTCCATTTTCTCAGAACATTCTGATGTAGAGGAACACTTACTCCCCTTATGAAGATTCTGATGCAGAACAGTCCATTCCTTCTGTATCTCCCCCAGAGGATTTTTCTTTTGGGGAAACCTTGCACACCTTGAGGGAACACTTCCATTGGGAAGGCCAAGAATTTTCTGATTCCAAGAAAAAGCTTAGGGAATTTCTTGTTACCTCAACACAGACCTCTGGCTATACCTCCTGTCTTGGACATACTTGATGTTTACTCGGAGGCTTGTCTTAATCCGGATTCCCTGCCTCCTGCCCCAGTCAAACCTGATAGGTACTACAGAGTTCTAACTCACCAATTTCATTTCAGAAGCCATAATGCTGACTCTGAAACCATTTCTCAAGGCCCCAAGTGAATGAAGGCCTCTACTGCCAAGAATCCACTACCTTCCGAAAGAGAATCTAGATCCTTAGAAAGGTGGGGGGAAAAGGTATACACCTTGGCCACCCTAGCCATAAGGGCCTTAAATTGTCAGTTCCATATGCTTAAATATCAGCAGTTTCTGTTATCACAATTAAGAAATAAAATGTCTCAACCTGAACAACCAGATTTGAAGGAATTGCAGGATATGATGCATAGTGCAGAACAAGTGGGTAAACACACCTTACAATGTGGCTATGATGCCTTAGAGGCGTCAAGTAGAGCTGCTGTTACAGGATCAGTCATTCGTAGACATGCCTGGCTTAGGGAACAAAGCTTACCTGATCATGTTAAAGCTCAACTACTAGATGCTCCTTTACAAAAGGATGTACTATTTGGTACTAACGCTGAGGAGATGCTACGGAAAATGGAAGAAAAAGCTAAATCTATGCAAACTGTCAAGGCTTTTCTACAGGTACAATCACCTAGTTTTAGCAGAAATTAGCCTTCTAAAAACTGGTCCTTTCCAGCCATGGACAAGCCCCAAAGAGGTAGATACAGGCGCACAAGGGGCAGAGGACAATCTCAAGGATCATATAGAGGCAGACAATGGCAAACTCCAGCACTAAGAGGTGGCGAAGACGGTGCACAACAATACAGAAAACAAACCCAATGACTTCCTCCTTTTCATGCCAAGCAAGTCTCTGCTGGCAGCTCCCTTGGGAGGAAAGCTGGCATTATTTACAAGAAATTGGCATATCACAACAGACAAATGAATCCTGGACATTATAAACAGAGGCTACAGATTTCATTTTCACACTCTTCCAAAAGAGAGGCATGCCAAACCTGCCACACAAAGGGCAGGCACAAATACAAATTTCAAAACTCATGGACATGAAAGCTGTTAAAGAGGTACCTACTCACGAGGTCAAGGTTTTTATTCCAGACTATTTCTGGTACCAAGGAAAGGAACCGACTGGAGACCCATTTTGGACTTATCCACCCTAAATACATTTCTACTCGTACCAAAATTCAAGATGCTCACATTACAGCAGCTTCTTCCCATGCTGGGCAAGGAGTTTTGGCTGGTAACATTGGACCTCAAGGAGGCATACCTGCATGTCCCAATCAGACAAAGCTGCAGAAGATGCCTCAGATTTCTTGCAGGTTCAATCCATTATCAATTCTCTGCATTGCCCTTTGGCTTATCTACTGCGCCCAGAGTATTCACGAAATGCCTGGCATCAGTAATTGCCTACTGCAGATTTCAAGGGATACAAATTTACCCTTATTTGGACGACTGCCTGATCCAAGCGGACAGCAAGCACCCACTTCTGGAACATCTGGCTTATGCAACACTTACTGAATTCTCTGGGATACACAATCAACAGAGAAATCCAGGCTAACACCATCTCAGAAAATAACTTTCCTGGGTGCCAACTTGGACACAAACACCCAGATGGCCTATCTTACGCCAGAAAAACAGGGGCAACTAACTCAGTACTTCAAAATACTAGCAAATTGTACCAGGCTTACTGCAAGGAAAATCCTGCAGGCTCTGGGCTTCATAGCATCTTGCATTCTTTTAATCCCATGTGCAAAGTTGCATATGAGAACTTCAATGGTACCTTAAAAAACCTATGGTCTCAACACAGCCACAGTTTGGAAACAGTAATACCAATGTTTGCAAAAGGAATTTCTATGGTGGGCCCAAGCATGTCAAACAGGTCTCCCACTCTGCAAGCCTCAAGCAAATCAAGTCATCACAACAGACTCCTCATATTACGCCTGGGGGGCGCACATGACAGGCAGGTGTACTCAGGGCAAATGGTCCCAAAAGGAAAAGCACCTTCACATCAATCAAAAAGAAATGCTAGCAGTGATAAATGCAATTACAGCATTCAAGGACCTCCTGCGTCCAGAACAATTAAGAACAGACAACACCACAGTAATGTGGTACATAAACAAGGAAGAACACATTCATACCCCCTGTGCAGACTAGCCATGACACTTTGGAACTTGGCTCTGGAATGGCAAATCGAACTTCAAGCACAGTACTTGCCAGGTTTGGAAAACACGCTGGCAGACAATCTAAGCAGAAATATGACAGATCCACACGAATGGAAGTTGCATCCTCAGGTGTTTACAAAGATAATCCAAGCGTGGGGGAGGCCAGACCTAGATCTCTTCGCCTCCCACAGGAATCAATTGGAAAAGTTTTGTTCAAGGACCTTTCATCCAAAGGCCTGGAGAGTGGACGCCCTTTCAGTTGGACAGCATGGACAGTGTACTCTTTCCCACCTCTGCCTCTTCTGCCCAAGGTGCTCTTGAAAGCAAGAGCAGACAGACCGAAGATGATACTGATTGCTCCAGACTGGTCAAGACAGCACTGGTACCCACTCCTGAGGAGCCTAACACCTACTCCTCCCTGGCCTGAGCCTAACACATACCTCCCTGGCCTCTACCTCTAATGCCTCTTCTGCTGACTCAGCACAGCTACAAAACTCTTCAGTCAGCTGAAAACACTCAATCTGGCTGCATGGAAAATTCCTTAACACCACAACAGACCCTACTCCCCAAAGAGGTGCAGGATGTCATTCTGGAGGCCAGAAGGCCATCTACTAGAAAGGCTTACTCCACAAAATGGAAACAGTTTTGCTCTTGGAATGAGAAAAAAGGCCAGGACCCTAGAAAACTGAATTTGCCTCAGGTATTACAGTATCTAGCTGAGCTGCTGAACAGTGGACTTTCATTTTCCTCCGTAAAAATCCATGCCTCAGCCATTTCTGCAGAATTCAACACGGATCCACCGTTATTCTCTCACCCATTTTTAAGACAGTTCCTCAGAGGGGCTAAGAATATAAGACAAAGGAAACAACTAGTGCCAGCCTGGGATCTTAATTACATTCTAGAAAAATTAACACAGTCTCCCTTTGAACCAGCTGCCTCAACAGATTTGCAATATTTGTTCTGGAAAACAGCTTTCCTTCTGGCCATTACCTCAGGTCGTAGGGTTTCAGAACTACAAGCCCTCATGGCTGTGCAGCCCTTTCTCGTCTTCCATCAGGACAGGGTTTCCCTTCGAACCAACCCGTCATTTATGCTTAAAGTGGTATCCAGGGTACCTTTAAATCAAGCCATACAGTTGCCTACCTTTACCCCAATCCTCAAAACAAAGGGGAAAGGCTGCTACATTCCTTAGACATCCATAGACTGCTACGTTATTATTTGGACAGAACAAAGCCTTTCAGGAAATCAGAACAACTTGTGTCCTATGCTGTAGGAGCTCAAGGGAAGCCTGTTACTAAACAGACCATTTCAAAATGGATAGGCCACTGCATACGATTTTGTTACTCCTATCATGGGAAATCTGTCCCTACAGGCATCAGACCCCACTCCACCAGGGCCACTGCTACCTCTACAGCCTTCCTCAGAGGAGTTCCTACCAACGATATTTTGGAGGCAGCCACTTGAGTTCTGTGCATACCTTCACAAAACACTACCACCTGCCTTTATATTCCAAAACTAGAGCAGGCTTTGCCACTGCTGTGTTGCAGGGCATTCTGGCTCATCCCAGTTCCACCTACTGCCTACCACCCTGTGCGTAGCTTTGGGATTCTACCCATATGTGATTACTGCAGCTGTATGCACGATGAACATAGTACAGTTTTGTACCTACCATAAATGTAGATGTTAGAGTGCTAATACAGCTGCAGTACAGGTTTCCCTCCCTCCCTCCTTCCCCTCTAGGTAAAGGACTAGTGGCGAACACCTCCTCATACAACCTAATTTGGGTTATCCTCCTATGGTGTATTGGCTTGCAACTACTGTTTTTTGATTACATTGCATTGCTTGAATATATTTATATATATATATATATATATATAATTTATGTATTGCCTTCCTTCTGGGGGCACCTGACAATCTGGGGCAAGAAAGACTGAAGAATATGGCGTCGGCTGTGTCTTGTATACCCCTGTCGCACTGACGTCAGGAAAGAAAGCGACAAAACCGACGCCGGACCTAGACTTTGGAATTCGGCCGACCGAGGACCCGCCTGACGGCAGAGAACCCATATGTGCTTACTACAGCTGTATTGGCACTCTAACATCTACATTTTATGGTATGTACAAAACTGTACTTTCGAGTGTATTCACTGTTGCAGTCCTGGTTACCCACCTGCCAGCCCCCTACTTTTCTCTTTTTATACCTCTTCTTTCTGTTACTATGCTTAAAAGCCTTTTTGTTGTATTTCATTTTATTTGGAGGTATATTTTTTGTTCTAAATTACATGCATATATCTATATTTTGCTCCCCATTTGAGGGGCACCTGACATCTGGGGCAAGAAAAACTGAGGAAAATGGTGTCTGCTGCATGTTTTATACCCCTGACGTCATGGAAGAAGGTACAGCAACCTACGCAGGACCCTGGACTTTGCTAATCAGGCCGACTGAGTGCTAACTGTAAGCAGATAATCCAAATGTGTTGACTGTAACAGTGAATACACTTTAACATCTACATTTATGGTAAGTGTACACAACTGTACTTTCTGAGGACTGGTGCATGCAGATGCCAGTTTATGGCCCACATACCTGCCAACATGTCAGATCACACCAGAAACCTTGCCGAGCAAGCTGATGGGAAGGGTAAACCCCACTAGTGAACACTTCAACATGGAAGAGAAGGACATCTATGATTTCTGTAAGATTTTACACAACTTTCCTTTATATTTGCTTTGTGCCGCAAGCTCACCTCCATATGCCACAATTCACCCACACTCTCCCAGGCCCAGGTTGTGGCTAAAGCTCCTAGGACTGTTCCACTTAACTAGTTAAGAGTTGAATGTTGCTGATTTTGCAGCTTCCAGTCTAACACATTTTCTGTATGCATTACTACTATGTACTTAGGTGGTGGTCTGGGAGTCTTGTGGGTAAAGACTGTAAATTCCTAAGATGAGTCTGGAATGTCACTAGGAGTTTGAAGTACTTGAATTTGGTGACTGGTTTAGTTTTTGTAATTATAGTCGACTAAATCTTTTGGGGTTCACTAACTTTTATGGGTACCTAATATGTATGGTTACTTGAAGGGATCAGATGAAGATGTTTTGCTCGGGGGAAGCTACTGCTGACTACCAGTAATGTCAGCAGCTCTGACAGAAATGTGCTGAGCAAATGCTTGCTACTGCTTTTTTACCAGAGTAAGTTTGCAGGTAGACCTGTTCAGTAGTATGTCTGAGTTTTTGTGCCTACAGCTGTTTTACTGCTAATTTTATTTATTTTGAGGGGATGTTGTAAGCCCCTTAGTCCAAGCTTACTCTTCAGTAAGCTTCCTCCTTGGATTTGATTCTTAAATTTTGCACCCTGTCTTAAAACTTTCATTTTAAGTAGGGGGTGAGAGAGGCTACATTAGTGTTTGGGAGGGTGGCTTAATGGCTAAGGTGTTTGCCTTACAAAGGTGCAGGGTTTTGAGTCTCAATGGATAATTGGCTAGGCTTAAAATGGCTCACATGGGCAGTTTTAGTACTAAACTATGAACTATGGTTTTAATTGCACAGGTTAAACGGGGAAACAACTGCTTTCTCAATGTTTGTGCTCATGGTAGGCTTCATTTCAGAGTTTCTATTCTGGCTCTTGCCTGTGTGTAAGTGTTGCAGTAGGACTCACTTGTGGTGCCTGTACATTTCTCAATCCGGTTTTAAATCTTTTATACATTGAGAGAGGAGATAAAAATTGGCAATAATTGCTTATGAATTTGTAAGGAAGAGTTGACTTGACATGTTTGTGTAACCTTTTCATGCATATGTTTATAGGTGAAAACTGATCCTTTGAAAAAAGTATCTGAGAGCTCAAGTAAAGCTGCAGGAGAGAAAAAAACTGTTGGAAAAACTAACAAGTAAGCTTTTTAATTTGTCACCCTAACACAAGATGCTGTTTAAATTTGGAACTTTTATAGAATTGTAGAAAGTTGTGAAGTGGCATTCTTTAAGTTGAGAATTTTTTGTAAAGGATTGTGATTTAGCATCTTGCTGTACTATACAGCTGGAATTCTGTTACATTTGGTCATCATACGTTTCACTGGGACTGTAAGATTGCCATCTAAAAGTTTCTGGAGTGCCTTTGTCTTCTCTCTAGTTTTCAGTTGCCTACTGTAGAAAGAACACTGTTGCAGGAGTTTCAAAATGTACAGACTTGTGCCATAGGTAGACATGTATGTCGTGACCCCCCCCCCCCCCCTTGTTCTAAACCACACTTGCTTGAGTGAGTCAAATACATCTACTGATGTCCTATTTGCATGTTGCAATAATTCTTACTGTGGGGTCCCCCACCTCAGGTGACCTCCATTTGCTGCTATGCAAAAGCTTAAGTCTGGTTGCTGTTAAGTGCGCAAGATGTCGCGCACAAGGCTGTAAACCAGGGATCATATGTGACGTCTGCACGCACAGACATCAAAACTCTTCTGCTGCAGTCTAACGTCAGATCTATTTACTTTAGACATCTTTGAGAGGAGCTAAGCAAAGTACTCCATTGGGGAATTCTTCATTTTGCTTGAGCTTGGTTTGTTAGTCCATTCTTAAAATGATGTCTGTTATTACCCAAGTCTAGGGGGAACCAGGCTCAACTGGATGACCTTCTTTGATCCAGGAATCTGATCCTTCCTCTGTAAGGCAGACCCCTGAAACTACTTCTCCTAAAGCTACCCCCTTAGAGAGAGACACATTGGTCTGCTCCTTCAGAGGGACAACCACACTGGCAGTCCTTCACAAGGTCCTTGATGTAGGCCTTCATGGCCCTCTGCCTCCTCTGCTCCCACCGTCCCTATACTTGGCCCAAGACCTGCCTCAGCTGCTTCTGTTCTCCCTTCCTTCCTTATCTTTTTCATCCTGAGTCAGCCACATACTCATACCAAATAGCCTCCCCCTTGGAGTACTACTTCCCTGATGAGGACTCCATAGAGGGAGACTCCCCTCCAGGACATTACATTAGTATTTTAAATGGGATTCTACCCAGATGACAAACTCAAAGGTATTTTGAGCTGCTGCAGGTTGAAATGCATCAGCAACCCCCCACACACACACACACACACACACACACATCTTGCCCAGAAGTAAGAATACTGCAACATGGAAGAGGTCATCTATGGAGGTCCTATTCCTGTGCTGCAGTATTCTTCAGGTGACCCGAACTTCTGCTCCTATACAGAAGCTTAATCCTGGTTGCTGTTGATGCGTGGGAAGTCACACGCAGGGCCATAAACCAGGAGCCTTAAATGTGATGTGTGCATGCACAGACCTCAGCTTTTCTGCAGCAGTTTTGGCGTTAGATTGATCGCTCTTCTACTTTATCAGGACATCTAAAGCCAAGTAGCCTGTTGGGGAATCTTTCAGTTACTACTGCTTGAGCTTGGTTTTCTTGTTCCTTTTCAGCTGATGTCTGCTAAGAGGGGTATATGCCTATTCGGTGGTTAAATTTTGTGTAAAGGCATTCATGACTGTTGGCATTTTTGTCTAGGCCGGGAACACTACCATACCACCTGTGCAATTTGCCAAGCCTGCATCCCTTAGATGCTTAGAAGCTGTTTTGCCGCTCTTAATCTTTACTTGGAAAGAGACTTAAAAGATTTGAGCTTAGAATGGATCTGGAGTCTGCCACCCAGGTGGAACCACTTCTGAAAAAGGGCAAGCTTTTACAGCTTTCTTCCTCTGCCATCGGGCTTTCCCGCCAGCTGCTGATATATAGGGGTTGAGAGAGGTTTGTTAGAGCACTCTACTTAGTTTTCCCTGAGGTAGTTTCTGAAGTACTGGCTGGCATGTCCACAGAGGTGAATTGGACATCTGTTTTCCACTGAAGTGTAGGGGGAACCAGGATCCATTGGATGCCAGACTGCTCAGACCCTGAGCCTAGGCTTTTTCCCTCTCCCAAATCTAAGAAAAAGTAAACTTCTTAATCTGCTGAGGGACTTCTTGACTGGCAGTCTCTTACTCTGTCCTTGATGCACGCCTTCATAGCTTTTGGGCCCTCTTCCTCTTTTCCCTCTACCCTCTACTATGCCAGTGCTAAGCCCAAGGCCTGCCTTGTCTACTTCTATACTCCCTCCCACTTCCCATGAAAAAGAGTAAGAAATTCTACCTACTTGGCATAGATTGCCTCTCCTAGAATACTATTCCCTGGATGAGGAATCAATAGAAGGGGACTCGTTTTCCTCCTGAGGATATCACTTTTGGAGAGACCATGACTAAAATGAAAATATTTCAAACGGGATACTTCCCAAATGCAAACTCTGATATTTTGAGTTATTGCAAATTACGTCTCCATCCGCCATTCCCCCAGTTATACCTGCATATCTGGATGCCTTTACTTCAACATCTAAAAATCCAGGTTCTACGCCACCTGCTCCTAAGACCTAATCACTTCTACGAGATGCCTGATGACCACAAATTTCTTGTAAAGTCCCCCTTTGCAGACCTTGTGTTTTTTCCCCAGACTATCGCTCTACTGATCCCATCCTCGTCCCTTCTGCCCACTGACGAGGACAGCAAAAACATGGACAGGCTAGGGAAGAAAGTTTACACCTTCCACCTTAGCCTTCAGAGCTGTGAATTACCAAACCCATATGAATTGTGCCTTTGACTTGGTATCCTAAGCATGTACACTCCTATCCTCCCTGCCTGACTCTCCTATCAAGACTGAAGTAGCATCAAAACTGTCCCTGCCATTCCCAGTGGCCAGACACTCAATCCGATGCAGTTATGATGCAGCAGAGACTTCTGCTTCATTCGCCTCTTTGCTCTGCGGATATTCATGGCTTTGACTTCAAAATTTCTTGATGCTCCACTAGCACGCAACCTCCTGTTTGGGAAGCAGTCTGCTGAACTGTAACAATCTTCAGGAGAAAAAGGAGGAGCTTCAAGACATTAAGCACCTTTTGGTGTTCCTCTATATCTAAATACTACAGAAACTATCCAGCTAAGACCACCTATGTCAAAAGAACCCCCTCCACTGCTACCCTCCTTCCAAGCATAGGAGAGGAACCAGGAGGCAGACCTCTATCTGACCAGCTTCTTCTCTACCTGCTCCCAGGCAGCCCTTTCACGGCAGAAGTAGCACCAAGAATGCATGACTGCCTTACTCATTTCTTCTTGTCAGCCCATCTCTCCCACTATTTGCCCTGCTGGAGAAAATGACTTCAGATCTCTGGCTCCTGACAATAGTAGTAGTAGAGGGATACTTCCTTTCTTGGGAAGAAAGGCCCTCTTCTCTGAGAATCCCATTCCCACCCAAAAAAACTACCTTATTTTGGACATTATACAAGGTCCACTCGCCCATAGAACCTGTCTCCCCAGGGCAAGAAGGAAATGGCTTTTACTCCAAGGCTATTTCTAGTACCAAAAAAAGGTCTGGCATTGGAGGCCAGTTCTGGATTTGTCCATTCTAAATTTTAGGCCCATCCTTCAGAATGCTATCCCTCCAAATCCTGCTTCAGCTATTGCCAACATAGACTTTCATGGTCACTCAGGACTCCTTCAGGTCTAGTCTCCACATAAAACCTCTCTGAGAAAGTACTTGCATTTCACTGGGTCCTGTTCTCACTTTTAATTTATTGCCTTGCCCTTTGGTTTAGCCACTGCATCTGGCTTGCTCCAGCAATAGCCTACTGCAGAGCCAAGGGCATTCAGATGTACCCCTACCTAGACAATATACTACTACTTGCAGAAAGTCACCGTAAAAAAAAAAAATCTGCAGTTTGCCAGGTCTCTGCTACAGGTCTGGGGTTCACCCTCAATCTCCCACAGTCATCTCCTGCACCACAGCAGGACAGTCTTTCTGGGCTGCAGGATCTGTACAGACCTGATGAAGGCTTTCCTTCCTCAAGACAAAAACTTTCCCAAATAGGCCACTTCCAGGATCTGCTCCATGTCCAGCAACTGTCAGCAAGGTGATTCCTGCGACTTCTGGGCCTTATGGCAGCCAGTATTCCTATGCTACTATTAGCCAGGGTGCACATGAGAACTACGATAGTATCTGAAGATTGTGTGGTCCCAACACAACCACCCTCTAATTCCAGATTCCCCTTCTTACCCTGGCTAAAGGCAGAGTTAAGGTGGTGGATCCAGCAACTTCAAATAAACCCAGGACTTCCCCTTAATCTTTCCACACCAGCTCAGTACATGCACACAGACTCATCAGACCTGGGTTTGGGGGCTATCATGAAGGGCCTCGGGGTGCAAGAATGCTGGCAGTCACCATCCTTAAACACATCTGTCAGAAATGAGTGCAGTCCTTTTGGCACTGAACCGTTCTTCCCATCCTTCTGCCAGGTCCCCTTCGTCTTCTCTGACAACAATACAGTCATATGTGGTACATCAACAAACTGGGTGACCCAAGTCCTGTATCCTCTGCAGGCTAGCAATCCAGATTTAGGTCCTAGCCTCCCAAAACCATCTTTGCAGGCAGCCTACATACCATCCCAGGAGAACCACCAGGTGGATGCGGTCAGCACATCCTCTCTGCATAGAGAGTGGATGGTTACACAAGTTTTTCTAGATTTGTTTGCCTCCCCCCAGAACAGACTAAAATTTTATATAAAGGATCACTTCCCCATTAGCTTGCAGAAGGGGCAGTTTCTGTATGCCTTTCTCCCCTTCCCTTTCATTCAAAAGTTCCTTCTGAAGATGAGGGATGTGCCACATCTTGCTGGTGACTCCCTAGTGGCCAAGGCAGCATTGATGTCCTCTTCTGCTGTTCATTGCCAAGGGCAGTCACCACAAGTTACCCCACAAGGTGGACCATCACACAGCAGAAGCGAACACTCATCCACCCTCACCTGGGGATACTATGTCTAACACTCTGGGTAATTAACTTTTAATACTCTTCAGACACTGCTACTCTGAGGACGTGCTTTCGGTATTGAGGGATGCCAGGAAACCTAATACAAGGAGATCCTTCATTTTAAAATGTGGAAAGATTGTCCACATGGTGTGTCCAAAGATATAGGGATTCCTTTCTAGTGGATGTCCCTCTAGTCTTGACTTGTATGTGAACTTTTCAAGGCAGGCGTGAAAGCCCACATATCTGCAATCTCTGCCTGCTTACCCTTAGACCCTCTAATCTCCAGATTGGATGTTTAATTGTTCTTGAAAGGGGTCTTGCACATCAGGCCACCAAGGAGAAACGGCCACCAAGGAGAAACGGCTCACCGCTTTGGGATCTAAAGTTATCCTGGAAAAGCTCACACTGGCTTTATTCGAACCAGCTAGTTCAATGCTGCAAATGTGCACATGGAAAACTGTCCTGCTGGTAGCGCTCACCTCAGCTAGAAGGGTCAGAGCTACAAGCACCCTTGGCCTGTTCCATGCACTAACGTCCACAAACACAGGGTGACCCTGCACCAGTCCTTGCATGCCCAAAGTGGACAGCAAGCTATTAAATCAGTCCATACACCTGCCCACTCTTTCCTTCTCCCACCAATGACTGAGAGAATACTCAATTCCCTGGATGTGCAGACAGCTAAGATTAATTGGACAAAACTAAGTCCATAAGGATATCTGTTCAGCTCTTTTTGTATCCTTTCATCCCAGGGCCCTGGGCAAGGCGGTCTCCAAACAATTTGCTTCTATACTCTTACCACCGCAAGGATAGACTTGGAGGTAAGAGCACAGTCCACTAGGGCCGTAGCATCCTCCAAAACAGTCTTCAAAGGCCTGGACACAGTTTCCATTCTGTAGGCAGCCACCAAGTCCACTGTACACACCATTACCAGACGCTACAAATTGGACCATAATCTCCAGAGCTAGCGCAGGTTTCGCTAGGACAATCCTACAGGGATTTCTGGAATCTGCTACCTCTACCTCCACCCTTCCTCCTTCCTAAGGTGTGGTACTCCCCCACACTACGAATACTGCAACATAGGAATAGAAAGGTGTAGAATAGTTGTGTAAAATCTTGCCATAACCATAGATGATCTCTTCCATGTTGCATTACTTCCCTCCCACCATCCCCCTGCATTCCTTTCACCTGTGGGGGCGCCCTAGGGCACCTCCTAGACTATGGTCTCACTGGGCAGTCTATGGCATTTCACTGGTCTGGAGGACATTTGGCTCTAGTCCGCTGTTCGACTGGGCAGTTAATTGAGGTCTGTGTGCTGATGTCACATTTAAGGCTCCTGGTTTGTGGCCCTGCATGTGACATCTGCACTAGCAGCAGCCAGGCTTAAGCTTCTGTGTAGGAGCAGACGTTCGCTTTGCCTGAGGTGGAGAATCCCACACTAAGGATACTGCAACATGGAAGAGAAGGCCATCTATATTTATGGTAAGATTTTGCACAACTATTTTCAATTAATGTGCTGTATTAGACTTGGTTGTATGGGTAGAGCCAGCTTTGAGTTTTCTAATTATATCAACCGATTGCTGGTCTAATGTTAATTACATTCGACCCAAACTTGTGCATGGAATAACAGTATGGTGGTGATCTAAGAAAAACAAGCATGAGTAAACTGGAGTACAGTGGAAATGCACCAGGAGCTTCCATGGATGCGAGAATGGTATGACTGACTAATATCTGGACTTGTACAATGTCTTATTGATACTGTAGAATATATCTTAGAATATGTAGTGCATTTAGACCATCTATGGGGAATATTCTTAGAATATGTAGTGCATTTAGACCATCTCTGGGGAATATGTGGGGTGATCAAAAAGTAAAGAAACAGTCTAGAAGATTCTGTACAAATGAGAAGTGCAAGCATATGTTTTGTGTTTCACTGTTGGTGATATATGTGGTATATAAACAAGCAGGGGGGGCACACATTCTTATCCCCTTTGCAGACTAGCCATGACCTTGTGGGACACAGCTTATGACTTGCCAAGTACATCTGCAGGCACAATTCCTGCCAGGAAAGGAAAATACTCTGGCAGATGAACCAAGCAGAAACCTCATGGATCCTCACGAGTGGAAGCTGGATCCACAAGTTTTCAGCGTGATAACAAGGAAATGGGAATGCCTGGACAACAAACAAGCATGGAAAGTGGGACGCCCTATCAGTGTATGCCTTTCCTCCACTGCCTCTCCTCCCCAAGGTGCTCCTAAAGGTCAGACGGGAGAAGCCAAAGGTGATACTGATTGCCCCAGACTGGCCACGCCAGTTCTGATATCCAGTACTAAGGAACTTATCTCTATACCCAGCTTGGACCTTACCTCAGATACCTCGACTACTGTCCCAGCAAAACAATCAGATCATGCACAGCCAGCTCAGGACATTAAACTTGGCAGCATGGTGGATAATGTAGTTCTACAAAAAAACACCACTCGGCAAAGCTGTGATGGATGTCATTCTGGAAGCCAGAGGGCCTAGTACTAGAAAATCTTATGCTGGAAAATGGAAGAGATTCTGTGCCTGGAACCAGGCACAAGGAACTGATACAGCAGTACCAAATATATTCCTCAGATTTTGCAATACTTAACTGAGATGCTGGACAATTAAAATCCATGCCTTTGCCATTTCGGCTCATTACAATACAGAGCCACCACTTTTTTCTCGCCCTTTATTAAGGCAGTACCTCAGAGGAGCCAAAAATTTAAGGCCCCCAAGGAGATTACCAATACCTGCATGGGACCTCAACTAGGTCTTGGAAAAGCTCTCTCCCTCCTTTTTAACCAGCTGCTACTGCTGATATGAAGTTTTTATCTTGGAAAATGTCTCTGCTCCTAGCAATTACTTCTGCAAGACGAGTTTCAGAGTTGCAGGCGCTCATGGCTGTGGAACCATTCATTTTTCATCCAGACAGGACAAACCCAACATTTATGCCTAAAGTAGTGTCCAGTTTGGCTCTTAACCAAGCCATCCATCTGCCAACCTTTTACCCAAATCCACAGAACAAAGGGGAGAGAATTCTGCATTCTTTGGACATACACAGACAGCTTAGATTCTACTTGGACAGAACTAAAGCTTTCAGGAAGACTGAGCAATTACTTGGGCTTTCCTTGCGATCCTGCAGCATATGCCACTATCTCAAAGCAGACTATTTCTAAGTGGTTAGGGCACTGCATTTATTTTTGCTACTTACACTGTGGCAAAACAGTGCCTAAGGACATTAGGCCTAATTCCACCAGAGCTGCAGCCACCTCTGCAGCCTTTCTCGGAAGTACCAACCAGCAACATTTTAGAGGCGGCTACTTTGATTTCAGTGCACACCTTCACAAAGCATCATAATCTGCCACTCTACTCTAAATCCAGGGCAGGCTTTGCCACTGCAGTCCTGCAGGGCCTCATAGCTGCTCCTACTGCTGTCTAGTTCCAGCCTCCCAACCATAGCTTTGGGACTGCAACAGTGAAACACTAAACATAGAGCAGTTTTGTACACTTACCGTAAATGTAGATGTTAGTGTATTCACTTTTGCAGTCCAGGTTACCCACCCGCATTCCCCCTTTTTTCTTTTGGATCTCATCTTTCCTTCTCTGATTTGTACTACCTATGTGGTGTATTCACTTAAAGCTGAAGGTAAAATTTATATTGGTGTATTTGAATATATGTATAAAGTTTGGCTACCCTTTTTGGGGGGACCTGGCATCTGGGGAAATAAAAACTGAAGAAAATGGCATCTGCTGCTGCTTTTATACCCCTGACGACCTGATGTCAGGGAATGGGTGACAGCAGCCGATGCAAGACCCGAGACTTTGGAATTCAGGCTGGCTGAGGGCAACCTGCCAGCAGGATTACCCAAACATAATGACTGCAACAGTGATACACTCTTGCCATCTGGATTTATGGCAAGTGTGCACAACTGTACATTCTCTGCACTTCCCTTTGGCTTATCTACTTCGCCCAGGGTATTCACAAAGTGTCTAGCTCCAGCCATTGCATTTTGTAGGCAGAGAAATATTCAAATTTACCCATATTTGGGCGATTGTCTGATTCAGGCAGAAAGCCAGGACTTTCTATTAAAACGTCTGGCATTTGTAAAACTTCTGACTTCACTGGGGTACACCAACAAAAAAATCTCACCTAGTACCCTGCCAACAACTTCCCAGATGGCATTCCTCACTCAAGGGAAAAAAGTTTGACAACCTACATCAAACTGTTGGCCACAAAACCCCAGCTATCGGCAAGGAAAATACTGCAAGTCGTGGGGTTCATGGCCTCTTGCATTCTAATTCCATATGCAAGACTGAATATGAGGAAACTCCAATGGTATCTAAAAAGCCTATGGTGTCAACATTTTCAGGACCTGGAAACCATGATTTATCATTCCTTGTATGAAGGCAGTTCCTGCCACAACAAGGGACTCCCTTTCACTCTACCCCCTGCTGACTGAACCCTGACAGATGCATCAGACTATATGCATGGGGGGGATCACATGGCAGGGCAGTGCATTCAAGGCAAATGGCACCTGAGACGGATGCACCTTCATATCAATCAAAAAGAAATGTTAGCTGTACAGAATGCTCTGAGAGCCTTCAAAGACCGTATTCTTCCAGGACCGCTATTGGTAAAGACTGACAACATCACAGTTATGTGGTATATAAGCAGGGGGAACCCACTCGTACTCTCTGCAGACTAGCCATGGCTCTGTGGAACACTGCCTTGAGCTACCAAGTACACCTACAAGCTCAATTCCTGCCAAGCAAACTAAATTCACTGGCAGACGAGCAGAAATCTCATTGACCCACACAAATGGAAACTAGAACCCAAAATATTCAACCTCTTGAACAAATGGACTTCAGAGGTAGACCAGTTTGCCTGCCCTTAGAACTACCAATTGGACAAATTCTGCACAAAAATTCCCGACAGTTGAGCTTGGAAAGTGGATGCCCTGTCCTTTACCTGGGAAAGCTTCTTTGTTTATGCCTGTCCACCTCTGCCTCTCCTTTTGAAGGTTCTACTTAAGATCAAACAGGACAAGCCAAGGACAGTACTGATTGCACCAGACTGGCTACACCAGCACTGGTACCCCCTCATGCACAGTATGACACTGCTGCGACCATGGCACCTGCCTCAGACCCCTTCTCTGCTGTCCCTGCAGGCGGGCCATATTCTGCACCCTCAGCTTCAAACCCTGAACCTTGCAGCCTGGCTAATTCCTTGAGCTCTCCTTTAGCATCCCTCAGTAAGCAGGTGCTGGATGTCATTTTGGAGGCAAGGTGGCCTAGTACTAGAAATTCCTATGTTGAAATGTGGAAAAGGTACTGTTCTTGGAGCCAGGTTCAGGGGATAGGCACAACGGTACCCATCTTAACTCGTATTCCTTCAGCACTTAACAGAAATGCTCCACAAGGACTTATCCTTCTCGTCAATTAAAATTCATGCTTCTGCCATTTCAGCACATTATAATACTGAGCCACCCCTCTTCTCTCACCCCATGCTAAAACAATTCCTTAGAGGGGGGCCAAAAATGTGACACCCCCCCCCCCCCCAGCAGAGCTCCCACTCCAGCCTGGGACCTTTAACTTTGTATTGGAAAAGCTCACCCCCCCCCCCCCCCACACACACACACACTTAGCCAGCTGCAACATGCTCTACAAGGGCCTGTCCTTAATTAAAATTCATGCGTCTGCCATTTCAGCACATAATACTGAGCCATGCCTCTTCTCTCATCCCCAGCTAAAACAATTTCTTTTCTTGGAAAACAGCCTTCCTTCTAGCCATCACTTCAGCAAGAAGTGTCTGAATTACAGGCCCTCATGGCAGTGGAACCCTTCATTATCTTCTATGCGGGCAGGGTTTCCCTCAGGACTAACCCTTCCTTTATGCCCAAGGTGGTGTCTAGTGTGGCCCTAAATCAGTCCATTCATTTGCCTACTTTTTTTCGTAATCCACAAAACCAAAGGGGAACGAATACTGCACTCTGGACGTGCACAGACCACTTAGATTTTATTTGGACAGGACTAAGTCTCTCAAAATCTAACAGCTGCTAGTTGGCTTTGCTGCAGAGGGGAAGGCCATTTTCAAATAGCCCATTGCATTAATTTCTGCTACAAGCACCATGGAAAACCTACCCCACGGGGTGGTGGTAAGATCACACTCCACCAGGGCTGCATCTGTCTCTGCAGCTTTTCTCAGGAGTCCCTACCAGGGACATCCTAGAAGCTGCTACCTGGATCTTAGTACATACCTTCACCAAGCATTACCACATGCCTCTTTTCTAAATCCCAAGCGGGATTTGCCACTGCAGTCTTGTAGGGCTTAATAGCTGGCCCTAATGCTCTTTAACTTCCTCCTTTCCTTAGCTTTGGGAATCTACCCAAATGTGATGACTGCAACAGTGGAACACTAACATAGTACAGTTGTGTAGACTTGCCATAATTGTAGATGTTGGTGTTCTCACTGTTGCAGTCCTGGTTACCCTCCCTCCAGCCCCCTGACTTCTCTTGACTCTACCTTTCCTTCTTTGGTATATTTATTTTTTCTGGTGTATTTGCTTTTTGTTGGGAGTACCATATCATATAATTGCTTCCTATTGTGGGGGCACCTGATATCTGGGGCAAGAAAAGCTGATGTAATGGCGTTTGCTGCATGTTTTATACCCCTGACGTCATGGAAGAGGAGACTGCATCCGATGCAGAAATCTGAAGACTCTGGTATTCAGGCCGGTTGAGGGCTACCTGCAGGCAGATAACCCAAATGTGATGACTGCAACAGTGAATGTACTCTAGCATCTACATTTAAGTGTACACAACTACTTTCTCAGAGCAGCAGGTGCGTGGAACAGACTATCAAACTACATTAAAGCAAGCACTGGTTTAGATATTTAAGAACGTCATGGCCACTTATTATAGGAACAACTGATCTGAAGTAGGAGATTCATTTGTCTGCAACCTGTGGGTTATGGATCCGATATCGGATCCGAACCGGCATGGTTTTCCAGCTATGGATCTGAGCTCTCAGCTCCTCCCCTCACCCATAATGCCCTGCTCTCCCTACATGACCTCAGATCTAGTTTGCCGCGCTGGTGATCAGATTGGATTTCAGAGCTCTTCAGCTAAGTGTTTGTTCTCTTTTTGCAAGTGTTAAATTTAAAATTTTTAGTTAGTTTTGTGTGAAAGTTTTAGGTTCCCTATCCTTTATAGCTTAAAGTTTAAAGTTTTTAATAACTTTTTATAACTTTTAGTTATCCCTCCCCTCGCTGGTGCGTAGTGTGTGTTTGGGCCTGTGTTTGCTTTGGATAGTTAGCATTTATTTAAAAAAAAAAAAAAGTAGAAGTATCCTTAGGATGTCTGAACCCCCTAAGGCTTTCTTTTCGAAGTGCTCCGAGTGTGGCCATAAGCTTTCTCCTGCTGATGGCCACACTCGGTGCGTTCGATGCCTTGGGGTTGAACACCTCACTTCTGGATGTTCCATTTGTGCAGGGTTCAACCCCAGGGCATTGAAGGAGCGGAGGTCGAAGCTGGTCCTGGCGGGACTTTTGCCCCCGGACACGGCTTCGGCTACCGCTCCTTCAGGGGGTACCGTGTCTTGGTTCCTCCTCTCCTGCTCCCCCTCCTCCACCTGGGACTCAACCTCCCTCTAGTGGTTTGGAGGAGAGGGAAGCAAGAAAAAAGGACCGGAGGGAGAAGCACCATAAGCGGCGGGCCGAGACCTCTGTTTTGGCCCCGCCTGCCAAGTGGGCTTCTCCTCCGGCCTCCTTGTCTACTGGTTCTCCCCCTCCTCGGCTCCGGTCTCCAGTGTGCTTCTCACCGGGACCTGAGGAGGAGGAGACCCGATCTCCGTCAAGGCTATCGAGGAGGCACTCGAGGCCTACCTCTGTTGTGCTCCTGCCTCCCCCCCCTAGGGGGGAGCTCGACCCCTTTCTTTAAACCTATAGCTCCTTCTCCGACCCGCTACCCGGGTTCGGAGCGGTTGGAGCCGAGCAGCTTCGGAGCCGGGGGTGGGTCGGCGCCGATAGTACTGGGTACTTCGGATCTGACCCTTCTTTAGAGTGCTTCGGATCCGACCTCTGAGCCTGGATCCAAGCTTCAGATCCGGGGGGGGGGGGTCAGTGTTCCTTCGGCACCGTTGGTGTCTGAGCGCACTGCCCCCTCGGATCAGAGTGCTTCGGTGCCGGCTCCGATCCACTCTTCGGATCCGAGGGGGAGCAGATTATCGGATCCTTTGGTCGAGGTTGGCTCCCCCTCGGCTTTTGATGTGGTGGAGAGGGCCCTGTTGAGGGTTTCCGGACCCCCGGCACTTGCTTCGGCTCCTTCCCGCGCTCCATCTGCACTGGGCCAGGCTTCCACCATCCGGCCACTGGGACAGCCCGCTCCTTTGCCCCAAGTTGTTCCATTGGAACATGACACCGCTTGCGAGGGGTCCTCGGACAGCCCCCCTGAGGATACACCTCGCAAGCATACGTGTAAAAGGAGGCACATAGACTCCCCCGAGTCTCTCACAGAAGACACGGATTTGGAGGAAGGGGAAGGCTCCCCAAGATCACCCCCCGAGGATGTCTCCTTTGGAGACGTCTGCCCCCAAGTCTTCCTCTGACGAGTCCGTGTTCTTGGAGGCATTTTAAGCAGGCCCGTCTACCTCTTGGGTGTCCCCTCCTGCCGACCCCCTGGTGGACCTAATTACCACCCGGGCGTGGAAGGAACCGGACACCGTGGAGCCAATCCCAAAAAGGCCAGACCGCATCCTTAGTCCCCCGGCTGACCGTGCCCACTGGAGCAGGGGGCTCTGGTAGATGCCATGTTGACGGCGGCAGCCACCAAGAGGGAACTTGCTCAGGAGAGTCCCTCAGTCCATCCCCGAGCAAGGAGTCTCGGATGATGGACCACTTGGGGAAGCGAATGTTTGGTTCAGCGACCTTTTCAGTGAGGGCGCTGAATTACTTGGCACATGTGATTAGGACGCAGCGCGATCTTATCAAGGAATACGCTGCATCCCCCCCCAGAGTCCATGTCGGAGGAGGACAAACTGTTGCACTCCACCCGTATGGCCACTCTCAGGTCCGTGACTAATACCTCTATGCGGTTACTGTCCCATGCTACGGAGGGAGCCGCTAGAGCCGCAGGGGTAGGCCTAGTTACTAGACGACAGGCCTGGCTCCGATATTGTGATTTCACGGAGCCCTTCAAGGCGTCATTCGCGAACGCTCCCTTCGATGGTTCTGCCCTTTTTGGCAAAACTGTTCGCGATACTTTGACCCAGAGCGAGAAGGACGGGAAGAAGCTGTCTGCCGTCGGAATCCGCTTCTCTGTGCCCCAGAGGTCCTATTCTAGGAACCAAAAGGGCCAAAAGAAGATGTGGTTCCTGAAGTCGCAGCAGTCCCAACCCGCTCCGGACAACCAGTCCTTCCGTGGCAGAGTATGACAGGGAGGACGCCGCCCTAGGGGCAGAGGGGCTCCCAGGAACTTCGGGTCCAGAGAACCTTTCTCTGAACGGCCCGCAGCAGCCCTGAAGGGTTGCCCGGCTGCTCCACTCTGGAGGCAGTCGGGGTGTTCGAGCACCTAGCGGCATGGGAGTCCATAACATCAGACCGCTGGGTCCTCCGCATCATATCCAGAGGATACCTCATTCCGTTTCATCACACCCCAAAATTAAAGTCCCTCCCCGATGTTCCACCCGGTCAGTGGGAGGCCGCTTTGGCAGAAATTGGCCATCTGCTGAAGAAGAGCCATCCGGCCCGTCCCCCCAGACCAGATTGGATCAGGGTTCTACTCCAGGGTCTTTTTAGTGCCAAAAAAGACGGGGGACCCAAGACCAATATTAGACCTGTCACTCTTAAACCTGGCAGTTCCCAAGGAGAAGTTTTGAATGGTTACCTTGCAGTCCATTCTCCCCCTTCTGGGAGAAAATCATTGGATGTGCTCTGTAGACCTCAAGGATGCGTACTACCACATTCTAATGGACAGATGCTCCAGGAGGTTTCTTCGCTTCCGGCTGGGAGCCAGTCACTACCAATTCAGGGTCCTTTCCTTTGGTCTCACTACAGCCCCCAGGGTGTTCACCAAAGTATTAGCAGTGGTAGCGGCCCACCTGAGGCTTCAGGGGGTACAGGTCTTCCCATACCTGGACGACTGGCTCCTTACCGCCCCAACAAGGCATCTACTGTTATTGGCGCGAGACTCCTTTCTCCATCTAGCTCCCCGCCTGGGCATCACGATAAATGCAGAAAAATCCAACCTAGCCCCTACGCAGATCATAGATTTTATAGGTGCCAGGTTAGACACGAGACTGTTGAGAGCCTTCCTCACGACGGACAGAGTTCAGAATCTACAGCTCCATGTGCAGGCCATCCTCCACTCCAGCTCAGTTCCGGCAGAATTGGTCCTGAGGGCTCTAGGGTCCATGGCAGCAGCGATAGCTCTTCTACCTCTCGCCAGGCTCAATATGAGAGTCCTTCAATGGACATTCCTAGTTCAATGGTCTTATCTTGCTCTTCCTATGCATCATCCCATTGCGATCAGCAAGGCTTGCAAGCGGTCCCTCTTGTGGTGGCTCCACTCCAAGATCTCCACAGAGGCCGCCACTTTTGTGCTTCTCCCCCTCTCGCCACGGTGACCACGGACGCCTCCTGCTTCGGGTGGGGGGGCATTTTGCAGGCCGGACGGTCCAAGGCACGTGGAACGATTCAGAGACCTTACTGCATATCAATGTTCTAGAGATGAGAGCAGTGCTCTTAGCGTTGCAAGCACTTCAGGCCTTTCTTCCCTTGGGAACTATTGCGATTCAGTCGGACAACATGTCTGTCGTCTGGTACATCAACAAACAAACCAGGTCTTACCCTCTCTGTCGAGAAGCCATGAGAGTGTGGGAATGGGCAATCTCCACCAACCGCTTTCTCATCGCAACACATTCCGGGTCGGTCCAACATCCTTGCGGACAAGTTCAGTTGCACCATTCTCTCCCCTTACGAGTGGTCTCAATGCTCAAGTAGCGAAATGCATCTTCGCATGGTGGGAACTCCTTGTTGCGATCTTTTTGCGTCACCCTCAAACACAAAGTGCGACTGTTTTTTCGCTCTAATACCTCTGCCCGGAGATACCCCAAGAGACGCTCTGGTGCATGCTTGGCCCCCCGGTCTTTACGCTTACCCTCCTTTGCCTCTGATGCTCCAAGTTCTTCAGAAAGCCTCTCGGTTGGGGTGCAGAATGATTCTCATTGCCCCATTCTGGCCTCAACCGATCTGGTTCCCTTTCCTAAGGTCTCACTCAGTGAATCCACCTTGGATTCTAGATCCCATTCCGGATCTGATATCTCATCCGTCCCATCTATCAACCCCGAATCTGGACAACCTGAAGCTAACTGCTTGGCTGCTCCAGTTCCACTCCTGATCAGGACTCCCGGTATTTTGTCTCCCGTTAAGGCCATCCTGGTAGCGGCTCATAAACCATCTACCAGGAAAGTTTACCGCAGCAAGTGGAAACGGTTCTCCATTTGGGCGGAGCGGCAAGGTCTAGACCCCTTCACAGTTCCCCTTCCTCTGGTGCTTGACTTCCTAACCACTCTTTTTAATGATGGTGCCAGCAGTCCCACGGTCAAAGTACAACTTGCAGCAATTTCTCACTATCATATTGGTCATGACTCCAGTCCACTGATGTCTGCCAAATTGTGTAAAATCTTCCTGAAAGGTACTTTTCTTCTTAGACCCCCTGTAAAGCAAGCGGTTTCTCCATGGGACCTTTCTTTGGTTCTTCAGGCCTTGACCGCTCCCCCCCCCTTCGAACCTGCGGCCACAGTAGATCTAAAATTTTTATCTATCAAGACAGCCTTTTTAGTGGCCATTACTTCGGCCAAGAGAGTTTCGGAACTTCAAGCCTTGTCCATCAAGCCTCCTTACTTGGTCTTTCTTCCGGACCGTGTATTCCTCAGGACCAACCCGTCCTTTCTTCCTAAGGTAGCTTCTGAAGCAAATATTAATCAATCCATTAACCTCCCTGTTTTCTTTCCTAAATATCAAAACAAGGGTGAATACAAGCTACATTCCTTAGATGTTCACAGGCAGCTTCGTTTTTATCTGAACAGGACAGCTGGTCATAGGCAATCCGACCAGTTTATTTCCTTTGCTAAATTCAATTTGGGTAAACCAATTTCCAAAGTCTCCTTATCACGCTGGATTTCACAATGCATCTTATTGGCTTATCAAGCTTCTGGGAGACCCGCACCTGAGGGAGTACATGCCCATTCAACCCGGTCAGTTTCTACCTCAGCAGCCTTTAAAGCTAGGATTCCTCTGGATGATATTTGTTCAGCAGCCACTTGGGCTTCATCCCATACCTTTATTTCCCACTACAAGTTGGATATTACATATAGAGGTAGCATCCTTTGGCTCCGCGGTGCTCCGGAATATCCTTCCATGACGGCCGCCCAAGATTCAGGTAGCTGGGGACTCTGTCCCACAGGTTGCAGACAAATGAATCTCCTACTTCAGATTTAGAAGTTATGTACTTACCATAACGTTCCATCTGAGTAGGTGTATTCATTTGTCTGCAACCGTCCCACCCTCCTATCCCCCTGGCCTTGTCAGTTTCCTGCATAGTACGCGTTACCCTTTCTAGGGTATGTTGATTTATGGTAGATGTAGGTAGAGCAGGGCATTATGGGTGAGGGGAGGAGCTGAGAGCTCGGATCCATAGCTGGAAAACCATGCCGGGTCGGATCCGATATCGGATCCATAACCCACAGGTTGCAGACAAATGAATACGCCTACTCAGATGGAACGTTATGGTAAGTACATAACTTCTAATTTCAGTGTATTGACAGGCTAGAAAGGCATTTTAATGCTCATGCTTGAAATATTTGTATAAAAGTTTATAACTGTGCAGCGCATATATCTATTACCAACCTAGGTGCCTGAAAACAAAGGTGTGGGTTTGATAAGTGATGCCACTCTTCAGCTACTGCTCTAATTTTCATGCAGCTGTGTCTCCATATACTGTGGTGGTGGTTCTCGGTGCTTTGTTGGATAGTAACATGTTCATCTTAGGACTTGCTGCTGACATGGTATTTTTAACACCAGGGATTTGCTGAAGGTTCCAGTACACCACCTATCCTGGCCTCCATAACTTGTATCACTATAAGCACAGCGTCTCCTAGACCTTTATCAGACTGAACTCTTAAGGGGCTGCATTAGCTTGATCTTGTGTCAATTTTCATTCCTCCACCTGCGGGTGTCAGATCCAACCTCTGATCTGACTTAGCTGCTTTCCAAGATTAGGATTTGAAGCTTGAGCTGCTCCTGTCCCATAATGCCTCATTCCCTCAGATTTTGTTGGCTGCTCATATGAAAAGCATTGGCTGCGTTGCCAGAGTTTTGTCCAGTTCATTGAACTTGTTTTCATAAGTCTGCTTTTAGCAATTCTAGTTTCCTTATTGTCTCTCTTCCCTTCTCTTTTTTTTTTTGGGGGGGGGGGGGGGGGTTAAAAAAAAAAAATGGCGTGTACTTTCCCATGATGATGTGTTTCACTGTTGCAGTCATCACATTTGGGTTATCTGCTTGCAGTAGCCCTTGGCCAGATTATCAAAGTCTTGGGTCCTGTGTCTGTTGCTGTCTCACCTTCCGTGACGTCAGGTAGGCAGGGGTATAAAGCATGCAGCTAACGCCATTACATCAATCTTTCTTGCCGTGCGGTGCCAGACGCCCGAGTGCCTGTTGGCAGACTCCTGAAATTTTCATTTTCGAGTTTCAAAACCGAAGTCAACTAAAGCAAAGTACCCCATTGGGGAAACTTTTTTTTTCTTGCTCTAAACCGATATCACTAAGTCAATTGTATTTCTTGTGGAAAGCAAATATCTCAAAGATTTTCATTTGTACTGTATTCCTTGCCTAGGCCCTGAGCACGACTTACCTCACTCTGTTTTGTGCCTTATTTAAACCATAATCTATTCGTCTATATATTTATAAATATTTTGGTACTCCATCAATTATTCAGATAGGTCTTCAGTAAGCTACCCAACTACAGACGTTCCGAAAAAAAATGCAAAGATAGGCTGCCTAGGTCCAAAGCTGCCTACAATGCTTCTAAGCCAGTCGCCAGTACTCGGTGAGGTGCTTTGCAGCCTCTGATACCAGCTACCTCAGATTTGCAGGCCTCTGAGTCCAGTATGCCGCGAGCTACTTCAACTGTAGAACCTGCAGATGTCTCTACCTTGGATGGGTCCGGAGCCGTTGTGCAGGCACCAGCTTTTGAGGATGTATTAAGGCCTACTGACTTGCGTTTTAAACAGACACATCTTAAAGGCCTACTACTCGAACCATGCCTAGAAAACTGACACCCAGACTGCATGGTCAGGCCTCTGCCTGAAAAACAAATAAGAATGGCTGAAGACCTTATTACTTTAATCTGGGGAAGCCAGCCTTCCCCCTCTGAGACCTTGGACTGAATCTGCTTATGATACTTCTGACCAGGATTCTGAAGATGTCCTTCAAGGATGCATCTGCAGTCCTTACAAATGGGTTGTCCTGTCGTCAGGCAGCCCTTCCAAAATCCGGATTCCAAAGTCTGGGTCTGGCCTTGGCTGATGTCGCACTTCACCCGACGTCATAGCTGCAGTTATTCGGGTATAAAGGTATCAGCCGACGCCTTCTTCCTCAGTCTTTCTTGCCGCGTGGCGCCCGAAGCAGAAGCTGTTCGCAAGTGCCAGTCGGTCAGAGCCAGAGATTACTACTACCGAAGACTTCTAAAAAAGCTAAGTACCCCGTTGGGGACTCTTTCTTGCCTCAGCCGATGTCAGAAAAAGTGAATAACTGTTTAACTTGTGGGAAACAAATACCTCAAAGATTTCCACTCTTACTTACCTTGTTTAGGCCCAGACCACGACGTAGCAGCTTGTCTAGCCTGTGCTTCTTTCAACCGGTGGACGCTTAGACGTCAGTCGGAATTTGCTGAGGAGTTTTTCGGCTCCGCTTTTGCTTACATTATGCAGTCGGATACTCCGACTACGCAAATATCTAAGAAACGCAAGGAAAAGGACCGACACTTGCGGTCCGCAGTTTCGGCCGAAACTGTGGTTAAGCCAACCGCGAGTGTCTCTGTTTCGGCTGAAACAGAGTCCACGGTTCTTCGGCCGAAAGCTTACCTCCTACAGAGGCCTCATCCAGCATGGCTGAATCTGCTACTGAAATCCCCGCTCTTGCAGGTTCACAGGATTTATCTGATAATATCCCTTTGGATATTTCTACCCCTGCACGTGGAGCTGCTAGGCCACCTGCATCCATGTCGATTAAGGCCTTTGCCAGGGCTAAAGCAGCAAAATCTAACAAAACTGTGCCTGCTAAGACCCCCTCTCACAGGCCTAGCTCTAGTTCACAAATGCTTAGTCTAGCAGAGGATCTCATTTCTTTGATCCGGGGATCCCAACCACACCCAGACAGGGCCTCTCACCCACCTCCAGAGAAGAGGCCTAGAGTAGAGCCCCCTGAGCCAGTTTCTTCAGATGACTCCTCTGATGAATCAGATTCAAACCCTCCAGAGGGCCCTTTTTCTCCTTATGAGGACTCTGATGCAGAAGAGTCCATTCCTTCTGCCTCTCCGCCTGAGGAATTTTCTTTTGGGGAAACCTTGCATGCTATGAGGGAACAATTTCAATGGCAGGGCCAGGATTTTTCAGACTCTAGGAAAAGGCTTGGAACCTTTTTGCATTTGCCACAGCATAGGCCTTTAGCTATTCCTCCAGTACTTACTGTTGTGGATGATGCATTTAGTGATGCTTGTACTGCTCCTGATTCTCTTCCTCTGGCCCCTGCTAAGCCCGATAGGTACTACAGGGTTCCGGACACACATTATCATTTGTACAAGGCTCCCTTTGCAGATCCCGAAACTATCTCCCAGGGACCCAAGGCTGTAGCAGCTACCTCTGCCAAAACCCTCCCTCTGAAAGGGAATCTAGGGCCTTAGAGAGATGGGGTAAAAACGTTTACACTTCTGCTACTCTTTCAGCTAGGGCCTTGAACTGTCAATTCCACATGATTCAGTATCAGGAATTTGTTAGACCAGTTAACTAAAAAACTGTCCTCGGATGAACCATTAGACAAAAATCTGTTCAGGAAATGGTACATAACATTCAGCAGGTCAGTAATCATTCCTTAAAATGCGGCTATGATGCACTGGAGGCTTCCTTTAGATCAGCCATGACTGGTACAGTGATCAGAAGACATGCATGGTTAAAAGAGCAGTCCTTACCAAACCATGTTAAATCAAAGCTCCTAGATGCTCCCATGGATAAGCTCAATTTGTTTGGCTCCCCTGCACAGCAGGTGCTGAAGAAGGTGGAAGAGAAAGCAAAATCTGTCCAGACAGTCGAGGATTTCTTGCAGGTCCAGCCTCCAAGGTTTAGCAGGAACTGGCCTTCCAAGAATTGGTCCTTTCCAGACACCTCCAGAGCTTAGAGAGGCAGGAATTAGGCGCTCAAGAGGCAGGGGTCAATCCAGAGGTGCCTATAGGGGACGTCAGTGGCAGGCTAACAACCAGCGAGGTACAGCCACAGATCCAGCCACCACCACTTCCACAGGACTTGGCTCTGGCACCGCCTACCAGGGAACAACTAGAAGCACCCTTAGGCGGGAAGCTAGCCTTGTTTTCAGTAAACTGGCATTACATCACAGGAGACAAATGGATTTTACAGACAATAGACCAAGGTTACAGGTTTCACTTCCATACTCTACCAAGGAAGAGAGGAATGCCAAACCTACCTCCAAATCAGAAAACAGAAGCTCTAGAACAAATAACTCACTAAGGATGAGAGCTGTAGAAAGGGTACCATAGAAAGGGTACCATCTATGGAACAAGGGCAAGGATTTTACTCCAGACTCTTCCTGGTACCAAGAAAAGAAAACCAATGGAGACCTATTCTCGACCTGTCAGCTTTAAACACATACCTCATTGTCCCAAAATTCAAAATGCTGACCCTACAGCAACTTCTTCCCATGCTGGGCAAGGAGTCTTGGCTGGTAACTCTAGATCTCAAGGAGGCATACCTGCACGTGCCCATATGACCAAATTGCAGAAGATACCTCCGATTTCTTGCAGGATCAAGAGCATTATCAATTCTCAGCATTGCCCTTTGGCTTATCTACTGCGCCCAGAGTATTCACGAAATGCCTGGCATCAGTAATTGCTCATTGCAGGCTTCAGGGAATTCAAATTTACCCTTACCTGGACGACTGCCTGTTACAAGCGGACAACAAAAACAAATTAACAAAAGACTTGAAAAGGGTCATTCATCTACTGCAAGCCCTGGGATACACAGTCAATATAAAAAAAGTCAAGGCTGATACCATCCCAAAGGATAACCTTCTTGGGTGCAGAGCTGGACACATAAAGACAAATGGCATTCCTAACAGTAGAAAAACAGGAACAACTCCCTCTATACTTCATGGCATTAACAAAGCAGAACCAGCTAACAGCAAGAAAAGTCCTGCAAGCCCTGGGTTACATGACATCCTGCATAATATTGATTCCACATGCCAGACTACATATGAGAAAGTTACAGTGGTACCTAAGGAATTTATGGTCTCAGCACAAGTACAGCCTAGAAACCCAAATTCCAATAATTCCATGCCTGAAGCAAGAATTCCAATGGTGGGCTCAGGCCTGTCAATCAAACAAAGGACTGCCCTTCCACAGCACTCAACCAAGCCAGACCATCACAACGGACACCTTTGACCTCTGTTGGGGGGCGCACATACTGGACAAGTGCATACAAGGCTTATGGACTCAAGACCAGCTGCACCTACACAAATCAAAAGGAAATGCTGGCAGTAAAACTGGCAATTCAGACATTCAGACCATTTCTTCGACAGGGTCAACTGTTGATAAGGACGGACAACACCACAGTTATGTGGTACATCAACAAACAGGGAGGCACACATTCATACCCTCTATGCCGGATGGCAATGGACCTCTGGAATGTGGCCCTGAGCTTCAACATTCAGTTACAAGCAATTTTTGTGCCAGGAAAAGAAAATATACTAGCAGACATCCTAAGCAGAACTACCACGGATGCCCACGAATGGATGCTGCATCCGGACATCTTCAAAACCATTACAGGGAAATGGGGACTACCAGAAATAGACTTATTTGCATCCCCACACAATCACAAACTGAAAAAATTCTGCACGAGGACGTACCACCCACTTGCTTGGAAAGTGGACTCCCTATCTTTCAGTTGGAAAAACCTGACAGCATATGCATTCCCACCTCTTCCTTCGATGCACAAGGTGCTATTGAAGATCAAAGAAGACCGTCCAAGGATCATCCTGATAGCTCCAGACTGGCCAAGGCAACATTGGTACCCATTACTGAGGAGCATGTCTCGGGAACAAATATGGCCTCTGCCCCTAGTTCCCTTACTGTTAACACAGAACAACTTCAAAACCCTGCATCCAAACCTGAAAACACTGCAGCTGGCTGCCTGGAACATTGCATAAGACCAAATAACCCAAATTTGGAGGCTCGCAGACCCTCAAGAAAAAATTATTCAGCAAAATGGAAAAGATATCTCATTTGGAGTACTGCAAAAGGAGGAAATGTCACTGGTAAACATAGCTAACGTCCTGGAATACTTGGCAGAGCTCTTCCACAATGACCTGTCCTATTCTTCCAGTAAGATTCATGCATCAGTTATTTCAGCAGAATACAACTTGGATCCTCCAGTCTTCTCATCCTCTGCTCAGGCAGTTTCTGAGAGGAATTAAAAATGTAAAACCACCTAGGAAGCCACCATTGCCAGCATAGGACTTGAACTTTGTGCTAGAAAAGTTGACACTCCCTCCTTTCGAGCCAGCAGCAACAGCAGAATTACAGTACTTATCATGGAAAACTGCTTTCCTGCTTGCAATCACTTCAGCAAGAAGGGTTTCTGAACTACAGGCATTAATAGCAGTACAGCCCTTCCTGATCTTCCGTCAAGATAGTGTCCATGAGAACTAATCCTACTTTTATGCCAAAGGTGGTCTCCAGGGTATCTTTAAACCAAGCTATCCACCTGCCTACATTCTTCCCCAACCCACAGAACAGGGGAGAAAGACTGTTGCATACCTTGGATGTACATAGACAATTACGTTACTACCTGGACAGGACCAAGAGCAATAGAAAAACTGACAAGCACAGCCCTTCCTGATCTTCCGTCAAGATAGTGTCCATGAGAACTAATCCTACTTTTATGCCAAAGGTAGTCTCCAGGGTATCTTTAAACCAAGCTATCCACCTGCCTACATTCTTCCCCAACCCACAGAACAGGGGAGAAAGTCTGTTGCATACCTTGGATGTACATAGACAATTACGTTACTACCTGGACAGGACCAAGAGCAATAGAAAAACTGACCAGCTACTGGTAGCATATGCAACAGGAATGTAAGGAAAAGCAATTTCAAAACGGACAATCTCTAAGTGGATAGGAAATTGCATTAGATTTTGTTACTTTACCATGGGAAGAAAACTCCAGAAAACATCAGACCTCACTCTACAAGGGCTACAGCCACTACCACAGCTTTTTTACGAGGAGTGGCTACCAAAGACATTTTAGAGGCTGCTACTTGGAGCTCCGTGCAAACATTTGCCACGCATTATAATTTACCCTTATACTCCAGATCGTGAGCCGGTTTTGCCACTGCTGTTTTGCAAGGGATCTTAACTACACCATAATCTTATTACTCCTCCTCCCCCAGTTTGGCTATGGTATTCTACCCATTTGTAAGGACTGCAGATGCATCCTTGAAGGACATAGTACAGTTTTGTACCTACCATAAATGTAGATGTCCGATAGGCATGCATCTGCAGTCAGGATTACCCTCCCTCCTTCCCCTCTGAGGTACTCCTAGGGTATTTACCCATCTTCTAGCTAGTTGGGGGAATCTATTATGGTGTATTTGTTTGTATATATGTATATACATGTTTATTTTTATTTGCTCTCTTATTTGGAAACTTTTGCAATTATCCAAATTTAGCCTTCCTAGAGGGCACCTGGCATCTGGGGCAAGAAACACTGAGGAAGATTGGCGTCGGCTGATACCTTTATACCCGAATAACTGCAGCTATGAAGTCGGGTGAAGTGCGACATCAGCAGAGGCCAGACCCAGACTTTGGAATCCGGCCGACCGAAGGGCTGCCTGACGACAGGACAACCCATTTGTAAGGACTGCAGATGCATGCCTATCGGACATCTACATTTATGGTAGGTACAAAACTGTACTTTTGTCTCCTGACAAGGATTTACCTTTATCTACCTATGAGGATTTTGATGCAAAGGACTCTATTCCCTCTGCTTCTCCCCCAGAGGATTTTTCTTTTGGTGAAATCTTGCATACTCTTGGGGAGCATTTTCACTGGGAAAGCCAGGATTACTCAGATTCTAAAAAGAGGCTTTGATTTCTTACTCCTGCCCCAAACTGCCTTTAGCTAGCCCTCCTGTGCTGGACATTGTTGACTATGCCTTTTTGGAATCTAGCTTGGCCCCTCACTCTCTCTACCTCCTGCTCTCAGGAAACCTGGTAGATATTGCAGGGTTCCTGATTCTCACAAGTTCCTTTTTAAAATCCGTACTGCGGATCCTGAGACCATTTCACAGGGACCCAAGGGCATTAAGGCTACTACTGGCAGAAGTCCTACCCTGTCTGATAGAGATTCCAGGGCCCTGGATAGATCGGGTAAGAAGGTATACACCTCTGCAACCTTGGTCATCAGGGCCTTAAATTGCCAGTTTCATATGTTAAAGTATCAGCAGCATATTATCTATCTATGATTCCGGATTGTGCTGAAAATGAGGATTTACAGGATTTAATGCATTCTGCTGAATAGGTTAGAAAGCATACTTTGCAGTGTGGTTTTGATTCACTAGAGGCATCTTGCAGGGCTGCTGTCACAGGGTCTGTACTTAGAAGGCATGCTTGGCTTAAGGAGCAATCTTTGCCAGATCATGTTAAAACTAAATTACTGGATGCTCCCTTAAATCAGGACTGCCTGTTTGGCAGCAAAGGAGAAGTAGTTCTTAGATAGAGGAAAAAGCTAAATCTATGTAAACTGTTAAAGATTTCTTACAAGTGCAGCCTCCAAGATTTAGTAGGCATTGGCTCTCTAAATTGTTCCTTTCCTGCCTCTTCCAGGCAGTTTCAGTTCAAAACCAGAACCAGCGGGACACCCAGGCTTCAGTCCCAGGGTACGCACAGGACTAAGCAGTTGGGGGGGGGGCTCCCACTTACAAATCGGGGAGTAGTAAGACCCCCCCCCCCTTCCATGGTAAGCTGTCTCAATGACTTAACTTTAAAACTTCCAAGGGCTTCTCTTAGGGGGAAAGATTGCTCTGCAAGTAAAAAACTATGAACTCATTACCCAGGACAATTGGGTTTTAAACAGTTTCTCAAGGTCACAGATTTCACTTCCACACGTTGCCAACCCCGGTTGGCCAGATCTACCCCCAAATCGGTGAGCAGAGGCTCAAAAGCAAGTACTCATCTCAAGATTAAAGGCTATTCAGACTGTACCAGAAGAGGAAAAGGGACAAAGTTTTTACTAGAGACTTTTCCTGGTATCCAAGACAACTCATGGCGTCTTATCCTGGACCTGTGTATCCTAAACACTTTTGGTGATTCCAAAATTCAAGATGCTAACTCTTCACCAGTTTCTTCCCATGATAGGCAAAGATGCCTAGTTGGCAACGCTGGATATAACGGAATCCTACCTGCACATCCCAATCAGGAAATCTTGCAGAAAATGCCTAGGCTTCAAAGCAGGCTGTATGCACCGTCAGTTTTCTACACTGTCCTTTGGCTTATCTACTGCGCCCAGGGTATTCGCAAAGTGCGTAGCTCCAGTCTTTGCATTTTGCAGGCAAAGAAATATTCAGATATACCCATACCTGGACGATTGTCTAATTCAGGCAGAAAGCCAGGACTTCTGAATCATCTGGTATTTGCACAAAAGGTAACTTGTATGGGGTACACCGTAAACGAAAAATCACATCTGGTACCCTGTCAAATTATATTCCTGGGAGCAAGCTTGAACACAATTTACCATATGGCTTTCCTCACGCCAGAGAAACAAGTTTGACAACCTACTTCAAACTATTTGCCACAAAACCCCAGCTATCTACAAGGAAAATACTGCAAGCCCTGGGGTTCATGGCTTCTTGCATTTTACTAATTCCATATGCAAGACTGCATATGAGGAAACTCCAATGGTATCTAAAAAGCCTATGGTGTCAAACATTCTAGGGATCTAGAAGCAGGGATTCCCATCATACCTTGCCTATGGTTAGAATTCCTTTGGTGGGCAGAAGCCTGCCACCAAAACAAGCGACCATCATTCACTCTACCCCTTGCCACCCACTGTCTCAGCAGAACAACCAGATTCTGCACACTCCACTCCAATCTTTGAATCTTGCAGCGTGGCTAGTCACCTAAATTCACCCTTGGCATCCCTCAGCAAACCTGTGATGGATGTCATTTTAGAGGCAAGAAGGCCTAGTACTAGAAAATCTTATGCTGACAAATGGAACTGATTCTGTGCCTGGAATCTGTTACAAGGAATAAGTACAGCAGTGCCCAGAATTCCTCAGATTTGAAAATACTTAACTGAGATGCTTCACAAGGGCCTGTCGTTTTCTTCCATAAAAATCCATGCCTCTGCCATTTCAGCTCATTACAACACAGAACCACCCCTCTTCTCTTAACCTCTGCTAAGGCAGTATCTCAGAGGGGTCAAAAACTTAAGATCACCCAGGAGAGCTCCATCCCCTGCCTGGGACCTCATTTTTATATTGGAAAAACTCACTCTCCCTCATTTCGAGCCAGCTGCTACTGCATACTTAAAATTTCTCTCCTGGAAAACAGCTTTCCTTTCAGCAGTCACTTCATATAGAAGGATTTCCGAATTACAGGCTCTTATGGCTGTGGAGCCTTTCATTATTTTTCGTGCGGACTGGGTGTTTCTCAGGACCAATCCATCATTCATGCCTAAGGTGGTATCCAGTGTGGCTCTTAATCAGACCATTCATTTGCCAACTTTTTCCCAATCTACAGAGCAAGGAAGACAACTTAGATTTTAAACGGGACCAAATCTCTAAGAAAATCTGAACTACTGGTGGCATTTGCTACAGGGGCAGAGGGAAAGGCCATTTCAAAGCAGACTATTTCCCAATGGATAAGCCATTGTATTCGTTTCTGCTATATGCACCATGGTAAAACTATCCCCCAGGGGATCGGATCTCATTCCACCAGGGCTGCATCTACTTCTACAGCCTTACTCACAGATGTTCCTACCAGACACATTCTAGAAGCTGCTACCTGAAGCTCAGTTCATACGTTCACCAAACATTACCATTTACCCTTCTGTAAATCCAGAGCTGGCTTTGCCACCGTCTGCAGGGCCTTATAGCTTGTCCTAATGCTGTTTAAATCCATCCTCCCAACCTTGGCTTTGGGAATCTACCCATATGTAATGGCTGCAACAGTGAAACAACGAAGAACATAGTACAGTTGTGTACACTTACCATAAATGTAGATGTTCGAGCGTATTCACCGTTGCAGTCCTGGTTACCCTCCCTCCAACCCCGTTTTTCTCATCTCTACTTTCCTTTACTATGCTTAAAAGCCTTTTTGCTGTATTTGCTTTTGTTTGGGGGTATGTTGTATTTGCTTTTGTTTGGGGGTATGTTTTTGTGTTTTTAATTAAATATTTGGCTCCCCTTTTGGGGGGCATTTGTCATCTTGGGCAAGAAAAACTGATGTAATGGCATCTGCTGCATGTTTTATACCCCTGACAACCTGACATCATGGAATATGGGACAGCAACCAACGCAGGACCCAAGACTTTTAGTCAGGCCGACTGAGGGCAACCTGCCAGCAAATTACCCAAATGTAATGACTGCAACAGTACATCTACATTTATGGTAAGTGTACACAACTGTACTTTCTAAGTCTTCATCTAGGATTTTAACTCTTAATTCTGAGTCATGAAATTTGTGTCCACGTCCACACCCCCAGTTGTAACGTGACATTTTCTTACCATGGGCGGCACAGTGGTGCAGCGGTTAATGCTGTCGCCTCACAGCAAGAGGTTCTCTGGTTCGATTCTCTGCCGGGGTGCCTTCTGTGCGGAGTTTGCATTTTCTCCCTGTGTTCGCGTGGGTTTCCTCCCAGGTACTCCGGTTTCCTCCCACATTCTAAAGACATGAATCTGGAGCATTTCTCCCCCGGGCCTCCGCTGAAAACAGGATCTATGGAACCTAGTCGGACTTTCCCGGTCAACAAATGTTAAATAAAATAAAATGTTGCCATATTTTGCTTCTAGCTTTGGTTTGGGATCTGTTATTTTCTTGGTAAGACTGATGGGATTTGCCATTTGTCATGACTTGATGACAACTGGGATTTCATACAAACGAGACTTGGGAATGATGGTTTGCCAGGAAGGTAGCCGAGTTGATGCGAAACATTTTCATAACTTTGAAGATAAGTAAATGTGGGGTATTGGGTGTTTTCAGTCTTAATGGGCAAATAAGGTGAACATAGTCAACTCTGTTTGCAGTAGAAATTGCTTTTTTGCTCCGCCTCTGATGTAGTGGAGATATGTCATTATTTAAGCTTTTTGTGATCCTGTGTCCCCAGATGTTTTCCTTTCTTTATTAGCTTCTCTGTGCATTCTAAGTATTGCACTCTTGCCCTTGTGATGACCCGAGTCTGGTGCTTTTTAAACTCATTTGCAAAGAACAGAACTGTTAATCGCAAAGATATTTGATAAGGTTATTTCCTCATTGTGAAGGAAATTTTGCAGTGCTTTTAATTGGCCAGCAGTCAGTGAGAGAGGTTTGAGTGTCTACAAGGCATTTCTTGCAAATGTAAAGTGTAGTTATATTTACTATCGTATTCCACATTGTGAAACTTGTGAGAGACTTGTAGTGGGAGAAAATCATCCTAGCTTGAATGTGAGGAGATTTTACAACATGAAGTTGCAAAAGATCCCTGACTGAGATACTAAGCACACATGTCCACTGCAGGGCTTTCTTATCCAGGGACTTGTAAAAGTAGCTGGAGCTTCTTGGTAAAAGGTGCAGAAGTAAGTTTGCATGTTACCAAATTTCCTGTCTACTTAACTTGGCACTGTTTCCCCCCCCCATCCAGGGCTGCTACTTCAGGGAAGAAAGACGAGAAAAAGACTGAGAAGAAGGAGAAAGATGGTGCAAAGAAGGATGCTAAAGATGAGAAGGCTGATGCAGCATCCACTGCTTCTGGGACAGAATCTAAAACTGAAGAGAAGAAACACTCTGGTATGTTTGTAGAGATGAGTTCTTTCTTTATTTCAGTCTGCTATTCTGTTTGCACTGTAATCGGATATAAAGGAAAATTTAACTGAGCAGAGCTACCATTTTAGCAGTTCTGCTTATTGGAACAAATTCAGTGAGTGTAGTGTTTTTTTTTTTTTTGCAAATGTTTCTGGCTTTCCAGCATCCAGTTTCATTCCTGTCCCCTGTATACTAGAATATCTGGCTTTGCAGATCATTTGGCAGTGTTTAGATCCCCTGTAAGATGACTCCTTAAAAGGCTTCCCTATTAAGATAGTCTAGCTTGTTTATTAAATGCTTTCACATTGGCAGTATCTGAACTGTTAGCATCCACTAAAATTTCAATCATCCCTCAACGTGTTTGAGTAGGTGGTGTCATGCTTTCCTAATCTGGAAGTCTGGTCTTCTATCTGCTTTGTCTGGAGTGCTTCTTTAAAGCCTTTCTGCAAAAGACTTGATTGTTTGCAGTTGCGAATAAATGTGTTGGTGTCTGCAGTATTTCCCATTTTTTTTCTAGATATAATGTTCTAGTACTTTCATAATGCAGATTTACGCCTAATGGAGTGGAACTCTAGATCTGATATTGTTAATCCTCGTTCATTCCTTACACATGGGTATCTCTTCTGACCTCGGAACTTAGCCGGCCATTTTACAAATTCGCGTCAGCTACAAACTCTCGAGCTAAACTCTTACCCATAATCCCCTCTCCGTTACCTCAGATTTCGTTTGTCGCATTGCCATTCAGTCGTGTCAAGCTGCTTCTCTCGAGCTAAGTATAGTTATTTGTTGTCCGAATAGTCATTTTATATAACTTTCTGTCAGAAAAGTTTCTATTTCGTTGTCTTACCCTATCGCATCTAGCGACCATAATTTCTTGAGTTTTTCTTCTCTTTTCTCTACACTTTTTACCGTAAGGTATTTCTCCCCTTGCCATCGTTGGGAATCTTCCCTTTTTCTTACCTTCAGGTATTCTTTTGTACCATTGCTGGTACCCTTTCCACTATCTCTTTTTTTTTAATCATGGCAGATAAGAAGGGTAGTCCGGGTTTTAAAAGGTGTTCTGATTGTGGGCACATATCTGATGCACACTCTTTGTGCGTTTGTTTGGGGGGCGTCCCATTATCTGTTGACCCGCCCTGTACTATCCGTGAATTTTTCTAACAGAACCTTGTTAGATAGGAAAAACAAGTTGTTGCTGAAGGGACTTCTTAAATCTCCCTTTTCAGAGGCTATTTCTGGGTCTGAGGCCTATACCCCTCCTAGAGCCCATAAGAAAATTTTGGATGTTCCTACTAAGGCCAAGTATTTGCGTTCGTCCCTGGCTGGGGACTCCCGCCAACCAAAACCTAAAAAGACTAAAGTTTCTGCTCCGGAGCTCACTCAGTCAGCCCTAGTGCTTTCGGTGCCTAGACTTTCGGCACAGAGGCCTTCGGCTCCATTAGTGATCTTGGCTCAGTCTTCTGCAGCCTTCACTATATCGGTACAGAGGGGCTCCTTGGTTCAGACTATTACTACTGTATCGGCACGGACTGCTCAGTCTGCACAGACCTTGACCACGTCGGCTCTTACTCAGAACCGACACCTCTATTGTTGGCTCCAATTTTGTTGGTTCCAGCTTCAGTACTGGCAACCACTTTGTTCACCGGTCCTTGTCAGTGCAGACCGTAACCTGTGCACCAATGAAATTGGTCCAGTCTCTCTTGGCACCGTTCTCTGTGTGGACTGTGAGGTGGGCACAGAGTTTGCCTCTTCTGTGGACAGGCCTGTTTCTCCCTCAGTCTCAGTGAGGTTTTGTCTTGTGTATAAAGTGCTCTTGGCCAGAGGTATTCCCCCCCCCCCCCCAGGACCTATTTTTCTTGGGAGGTGACCACCCATCTCCAAAGACCTTCTTATTCTCCTCCTTCATTGCCTTTGAAGTCCATGGATGTAGCGCAGTCTTCCCCCTCTGCGGTTCTTTTTATGGATTTCACCAAGGAACTGCAGTTGCCTTCGTGGCAGGAAGGTTTTGCTACGACCCAGGATGACAGTTGACGCGTGTACTTTGCTGCTCCACAGCCATCCGGGGAGTCTGCAGACTGAGCCACTTAGGGGAGGGGTGACCCCTGTCCTGGAAATTCACTCCTTCAGGTGGACCAGCCTTCCAACTGATGGGGGAAGGCTTTCACTGCTGGCGATACTGGACTGTGTATCCCCCCTCCCTCCTGGTACACTGGTTTCACAAGTTGCATCTAGCAGACACCAGATGCAAGGGCTTCGGGTCATATTCCCACAGGAAGCCCCTTTTCCGCTGTCTTCCCCAGCTTCTCCCGCTGAGGAAGTCCAACGGATTAGTTCGTGTAAGAGGAAGCACATGGACTCCACAGAGGCGTCCTTCACTGAAGACTGACTTTGAGGAGGAAGGATCCCCTCAGTCACCCTCTGAGGTATCCTTCAGTGATATCCTCAAAATCCTTAAACAGAGAGGTGACTGGCAGTCCTCTAATCAGACCTCTGAGGAGTCTGTTCTTGCAGGCTTTTCGTGCCGCCCCCTACTTCCTGGGTTACTCAAACTGCCGATGAACTTGTCCGGCTCATCGTGCAGCTTGCGTGGAAGGCTCCTGACACTGTCTAAGCTATTCCCCGGAAGCCAGATAAGATTTTTTCCCCTTCTGCTACGGATCCCCATTGGTCAAAAGGTCTTCCTGTGGATGCTTTGGTGGTGGCGGCCACAACAAAAGATCTGGCAGAAGAAAGCCAGACTGTCCATCCGCCTAACAGATTCCCGGGCCCTGGACATGATAGGGAAGCACACCTTTGCATCAGTGACCTTTTACTATCAGTCCCTGAATTATATGGCACACTTTACCAGGCTTCAAAGGGATCTGATTTCCTAGCTCTCTGAAACCTTGGCTGGTGCCATGTCTGAGGTCTGTGACAGTGGCCTCTCAGCTGGCCACCATTGAGTTTATATCTAGCTCCTCTATGGGATTGATATCTCATGCATCGGAAGGAACAGCTAGAGCGGCGGTTCAGCTGTCGTCTTAAGACGACACGCCTGGATGCGCTTGTGCAATTTCGTGGACCCCTTTAAAGCTTCCTTAATGCTCCCATAGAGGCCTCTTCGTTGCTTGGACCCAAAGTTAAAAGCACACTGGCCAGATGTGAACAGGACGGTAAGACCCTTTCTGCTGTAGGTGTTTGTTATTCATCCCCTCAGTGTGCTTTCTCCCGAATCCGAAAGAGTGGGAAGATATGGTTCAAGAAATCTCAGGGTCATTCCTGTGACACACAGGCCGAGTTCTCCCCTAGAGGCAGAGGGAGAAACTCGCAGGGAAGAGTCTCCTTTCACGGCAGAGGGGTTTTGTGTAACCCGGGTTCCAGGGACTCCTGGCCGATCCCATCAGCGCTCCTGATGAGCGGTCCAACTCCTTTCCTGTGGAGGTGGTTGGGGTTAGTTTGTCCTTGTACCCTTCTGCCTGGCTAACCATCACCACCGATTCTTGGGTACAAAGGATTATAACCAGAGGTTCTCGTATCCTTCGGGAATGTTTTTTGAAGGGACAGGACAAATATTGAAATTCCACCCAGTCAAAGGGAAGAAGGATCACTAGAGATATAAAAGCTGCTAAGAAAGTCATCCAAGTAATCCCTCCAGACCAGACAGGATCTGGATTCTACCAAAGACTATTTTTGGTGCCAAAGAAAACCAGGGACTGGAGACAAGTTTTGGATCTGTGTATTGAACAAGTTTGAGAGAGTACAAAAATTCCGGATAGTCACAATGCAGTCTATCCTCCTTTTGGAAACGCGATTGGATGTGCTCAATAGATTTTCAAGATGCGTACTACCACAAAAGTGGACAGGCTATCAAGATTTCTGCACTTCCGTGCGGGAGTCAGTCGATACCAGTTCAGAGTACTGCCATTTGGGCTCTCTACAGCCCCCAGAGTGTTCAGAGTGCATGGCAGTCGTCCCAGCTCACGTGTGACTTCAAGGATTCCAGGTGTTTCCATACCTAGACTGACTCATTTCCGCCCCCACCAGGCATCTACTGGAAGAAGCCGTGGCATACTCTCTCCTTGCTGCCCAAAGGCTAGGCATAACCATAAACTGGCAAAAATCCAATCTCACCCCATCTCAGTCGACAGAATTCATAGGGGTCATCTTGGACACAAAGAACTGCAGAGCTGCTATTCCAGAGCACAGAGTTTTAAGGATAAAGCAACAACTGATTCCAGTCCTTTCAATGGAGAAATCCACAGCTCACTCTGGCCTACAGCTGTTGGGTTCCATGGCAGCCTCCATCACCATTGTCCCCCTGGCCAGGTTTCATATGAGGCTTCTGCAATGGCTACTGCTCACCCAGTGGTATCCTTTTCAACATCCTCTTTCAGCCAAGATTCAAGTAACCCACAGGTGCTAACAGGATTTAAATTGGTGGATGACGGTCTGTCACAATAGTCTCGCCCCTTCTCCCCCCAACAACCCAAGGCCACAGTGACCACTGACACCTCCCTGATGGGGTGGGGGCTATGTCCGGGACAGTCCAAGGCACTTGGTCCGAACTGGAGGCCCATCTGCATATAAATGTTCTAGAGCTGATGGTGGTGCTTCTGGAGTTGCAAGCATCCCATCCCCTGCTGCCATCTGGGACTATTGCGATTCAATCAGACAACATGGCGGTGGTCTGATACATCAAGCAAGGTGGAGCCAAATATTTACCCCTTTTGTCGAGAGGCCATAAGGATATGGCAATGGGTGATGGCTACAGACAGTGTTCTTCTAGCAACGCACATTCCCAGGAGTTCCAACGTGATAGACTGAGCAGATGCATTCTACAACCTCACGAGTGGTCCCTGAATCCCTTGATAGCGGCGACGATCTTCCACCGCTGGGGCTGTCCTTGCGACCTTTTTGCATCCCTGACCAACTACTTCGCCCTGATTCCCCGTCCGGGACAGTCACCCAGAACACTGTAGTCCACGATTGGCCCTCAGGTCTTTACGCATTTCAACATTTCCCCTCATTCCCCAGTTTATGCAGAAAGCCAGTCGGCTGAAGAGCAAGGTGATCCTCATAGCACCATATTGGCCTCGACCAATGTGGTTCCCCTTCCTTTGGCCTCACCTGCTAGATCAACCATGGATTCTCCATCCAACCCCAGAGTTGACCTCACATCCATAGAACCCGATTCATCCCAACTTGAACAGCCTGAAGCTCACAACTTGGCTACTCCAATTCGCTTGATTGCCAGGCAGAATAATCTTTCTTTACCAGTACGTGACATCCTTATTGCATCTCATAAGTGTTCCACTAGAATTACTTATCTAAGCAAGTGGAAAAGATTTGCCTGTTGGCTGAAAGATAAACAAGTAGATCCCTTCTCAGCACCAGTGTCTATAATACTAGACTATCTGGCCAACCTTTTTCAATCTGGTCTTTCGGCCTCCACCATGAGTTCATTTGGCTGCAATTTCTAATTTCCATGAGGGTATCCAAGAATCTGAAGTAGGAGATTCATTTGTCTGCAACCTGTGGGTTATGGATCCGATATCGGATCCGAACAGGCATGGTTTTCCAGCTATGGATCCGAGCTCTCAGCTCCTCCCCTCACCCATAATGCCCTGCTCTCCCTATATGACCTCAGATCTAGTTTGCCGCGCTGGTGACCAGATTGGTTTCTGAGAGCTCTACAGCTAAGTGTTATTTCTGCTAATTTTAGTGTTAAATTTAAGGTTTTTCAATCAGTTTTGTGTGAAAGTTTTAGGTTTCCCTTATTATAGCTGAAAGTTGTTTAGTTTTGTTAACTTTTATAACTTAAGTTTCCCTCCCCCCAAAAAAAAAAAAAACTAGTTCCCTTAGGATGTCTGAACCACCTAAGGCTGTTTTTTCGAAGTGCTCAGAGTGTGGCCATAAGCTTTCCCCTGCTGATGGCCACACTCGGTGCGTTCGATGCCTTGGGGTTGAACACCTCACTTCTGGATGTTCCATTTGTGCAGGGTTCAACCCCAGGGCATTGAAGGAGCGGAGGTCGAAGCTGGTCCTGGCGGGACTTTTGCCCCCGGACTCTGCTCCGGCTACCGCTCCTTCGGGGGGTACCGTGTCTAAGGTTCCCTCCTCTCTGGCCCCCCCCCCCCTCCACCTGGGACTCAACCTCCCTCTAGTGGTTTGGAGGAGAGGGAAGCTAGAAAGGACCGGAGGTAGAAGCACCATAAGTGGCGGGCCGAGACCTCTGTTTCGGCCCCGCCTGCCAAGCGGGCTTCTCCTCCAGCCTCCTTGTCTGTTGGTTCTCCCCCTCCTCGGCTCTGGTCTCCTGTGTGCTTTTCACCGGGACCTGAAGAGGAGGAGACCCGATCTCCGTCGAGGCTATCGAGGAGGCACTCAAGGCCTACCTCGGTAGCCTCGTCGAGATCTACGTACAGTTTATCTGATGCTGATCTGGACCGGATGATGATGTTCATCCAGGCCCAGATGCAGATGGGAGTGCTCTTGCCCTCTGGGGAGCTCGACCTTTCTTTAAACCTATAGCTCCTTCTCTGACCCGCTACCCGGGTTCGGAGCAGTTGGAGCCGAGCAGCTTCGGAGCCGGGGGTGGGTCGGCGCTGATAGTACTGGGTACTTCGGATCCAACCCTGCCCTCGAGTGCTTCGGATCTGACCTCTCTGAGCCTGGGTCCGAGCTTTGGATCCGGGGGGATCAGTGCTCCTTCGGCGCCGTCCGTGTCGGAGCGCACTGTCCCCTCGGATCAGAGTGCTTCGGCGCCGGCTCCGATCCACTCTTCGGATCCTAGGGGGAGCCGATTATCGGATCCTTTGGTCGAGGTCGGCTCCCCCTCTACTTTTGATGTAGTGGAGAGGGCCCTGTTGAGGGTTTCCGGACCCCCGGCACTTGCTTCGGCTCCGTCCTGCGCTCCATCTGCACTGGGCCAGGCTTCCACCATCCGGCCACTGGGACAGCCCGCTCCTTTGCCCCAAGTTGTTCCTTTGGAACATGTTACAGCTTGCGAGGAGTCTTCTGACAGCCCCCCCGGAGGATGCCCCTCGCAAGCATACGTGCAAAAGGAGGCATATAGACTCCCCCGAGTCTCTCACTGAAGACACTGATTTGGAGGAAGGGGAAGGCTCCCCAAGATCACCCCCCGAGGAAGTCTCCTTCGGAGACATCATGGAAATGCTTCGCATAGGGGGGGGGGGTCTGCCTTCAAGTCTTCCTCGGACGAGTCAGTGTTCTTGGAGGCATTTGAAGCGGATGATGTTCTACCTCTTGGGTGTCCCCTCCTGCCGACCCCCTGGTGGACCTGATTACCACCAGGGCGTGGAAGGAACCAGACACAGTGGAGCCAATTCCAAAAAGGCCTGACCGTATACTCAGTCCCCCGGCTGACCGTGCCCACTGGAGTAAGGGGCCTCCGGTAGATGCCATGTTGACGGCGGCAGCCACCAAGAGGGAACTTGCTCAGGTGAGCCCCTCAGTCCACCCCCCCGAGCAAGGAGTCTCGGATGATGGACAGCTTGGGGAAGCGGATGTTTATTTCGACCTTTTCAGTGAGGGCGCTGAACTACCTGGCACATGTGATTAGGATGCAGCGTGATCTTATCTAGGAATACGCTGCATCCCCCCAGAGTCCATGTCGGAGGAGGACAAATTGTTGCACTCCACCCGTATGGCCACTCTCAGGTCCGTGACTAATACCTCTATGCGGTTACTGTCCCATGCTACGGAAGGTGCCGCTAGAGCAGGCCTAGTTACTAGAAGTCAGGCCTGGCTCCGTCATTGCGATTTCACGGAGCCCTTCAAGGAGTAATTTGCGAACGCTCCCTTCGATGGTTCTGCCCTCTTTGGCAAAACTGTTCGTGATACTTTGACCCAGAGCGAAAAGGACTGGAAGACGCTGTCTGCCGTCGGAATCCGCTTCTCTGTGCCCCAGAAGCCCTATTCTAGGAACCAAAAGGGCCAGAAGAAGTGGTTCCGGAAGTCGCAGCATTCCCAACCCGCTCCGGACAACCAGTCCTTCTGTGGCAGAGGAGGACAGGGAGGACGCCGCCCCAGGGGCAGAGGGGCTCCCAGGAACTTCGGGTCCAGAGAACCCTTCTCTGAACGGCCCGCGCAGCAGCCCTGAAGGGTTGCCCGGCTGCTCTACTCTGGAGGCAGTCGGGGGACGTTTTTCAGAGCACCTAGCGGCATGGGAGTCCACAGACCGCTGGGTCCTCCGCATCATATCCAGAGGATACCGCATCCCATTTCATCACATGCCAAAATTGAAGTCCCTCCCCGACGTTCCACCCGGTCAGTGGGAGGCCGCTTTGGCAGAAATTGGCCATCTGCTAAAGAAAAGAGCCATCCAGCCCGTCCCCCCAGACCAGATCGGATCAGGGTTCTACTCCAGGTTCTTTTTAGTGCCAAAAAAGACGGGGGATCTAAGACCAATATTAGACCTTTCACTCTTGAACCTGGCAGTTCCCAAGGGGAAGTTCCGAATGGTTACATTAGTCTATTCTCCCCCTTCTGGGAGAAAATCACTGGATGTGCTCTATAGACCTAAAGGATGCATACTACCATATACTAATGGACAGGCGCTCCAGGAGGTTTCTCCGCTTCCGGCTGGGAGCCAGTCACTACCAATTCTGGGTCCTTCCCTTTGGTCTCACCACAGCCCCCAGGGTGTTCACCAAGGTATTAGCAGTGGTAGCGGCCCACCTGAGGCTTCAGGGGGTGCAGGTCTTCCCTTACCTGGACGACTGGCTTCTCACCGCCCCAACAAGGTATCTACTGTTATTGGCACGAGATTCCTTTCTCCATCTAGCTCCCCGTCTGGGCATCACAATAAATACAGAAAAATCCAACCTAGCCCCTACACAGTTCATTGATTTTATAGGTGCCAGGTTAGACACGAGACGGTTAAGAGCCTTCCTCACTGCGGACAGAATTCAGAATCTGCAGCTCCAGGTGCGGGCCATTCTACACTCCAGCTCAGTTCCGGCGGAGTTGGTCCTGAGGGCTCTAGGGTCCATGGCGGCAGCGATAGCTTCTTCCTCTCGCCAGGTTCAATATGCGCGTCCTTCAATGGACACTCCTAGTTCAGTGGTCTTATCTTGCTCTTCCTATGCATCATCCCATTGCGATCAGCAAGGCTTGCAAGCGGTCCCTCCTGTGGTGGCTCCACTCTCCAGATCTCCACGGAGGCCGCCCCTTTCGTGCTTCTCCCCCTCTCGCCTCGGTGACCATGGACGCCTCCCGCCTCGGGTGGGGGGGGGGGGCATTTTGCAGGCTGGACGGTCCAAGGCACGTGGAACGATTCAGAGACCTTACTGCATATCAACGTTCTAGAGATGAGAGCAGTGCTCTTAGCGTTGCAAGCACTACAGGCCTTTCTTCCCTTGGGAACTATTGGATTCAGTCGGACAACATGTCTGTCGTCTGGTATATCAACAAACTGGGAGGAACCAGGTCTTACCCTCTTTGTCGAGAAGCCATGAGAGTGTGGGAATGGGCAATCTCCACCAACCGCTTTCTCATCGCAACGCATATTCCGGGTCGGTCCAACATCCTTGCGGACAAACTCAGTCGCACCATTCTCTCCCCTTACGAGTGGTCTCTCAATCCTCAGGTAGCGAAACGCATCTTCGCACGGTGGGGAACTCCTTGTTGCGATCTTTTTGCGTCTCCCTCAAACACCAAGTGCGACGTTTTTCGCTCTAATACCTCCTCCCGGAGATACCCCAAGAGATGCTCTGGTGCATGCTTGGCCCCCCGGTCTTCATGCTTACCCCCCTTTGCCTCTGATGCTCCAAGTTCTTCAGAAAGCCTCTCAGTTGGGGTGCAGAATGATTCTCATTGCCCCATTCTGGCCTCAACAGATCTGGTTCCCTTTCCTAAGGTCTCACTCGGTGAATCCTCCTTGGATTCTAGATCCCATTCCGGATCTGATCTCTCACCCATCTCATCTATTAACCCCGAATCTGGACAACCTGAAGCTGACTGCTTGGCTGCTCCAGTTCCACTCCTGATCAGGACTCCCGGTATTTCGTCTCCAGTTAAGGCCATCCTGGTGGCGGCTCATAAACCATCTACCAGGAAAGTTTACCGCAGTAAGTGGAAACTATTCTCCATTTGGGCGGAGCGGCAAGGTCTAGACCCCTTCACAGTTCCCCTTCCTCTGGTGCTTGACTTTCTAACCACTCTTTTTAATGATGGTGCCAGCAGTTCCACGGTCAAAGTGCAACTTGCGGCAATTTCTCACTATCATATTGGTCAAGACTCCAGTCCACTGATGTCTGCCAAATTGTGTAAGATTTTCCTAAAAGGTACCTTTCTCCTCAGGCAAGTGGTTCCTCCTTGGGACCTTTCTTTGGTCCTTCAGGCCTTGACCGCTCCCCCCTTCGAACCTGCGGCTACGGTAGATCTGAAATTTTTATCTTTCAAGACTGCCTTTTTAGTAGCCATTACCTCGGCCAAGAGTTTCAGAACTTCAAGCCTTATCCGTCAAGCCTCCTTACTTGGTCTTTCATCCGGACTGTGTATACCTCAGGACCAACCCGTCCTTTCTTCCTAAGGTAGCTTCTGAAGCAAATATTAATCAATCCATTAACCTCCCTGTTTTCTTTCCTAAATATCAAAAAGGTGAATACAGGCTACATTCCTTAGATGTTCACAGGCAACTTAGATTTTATCTGAACAGGACAGCTGGTCATAGGCAATCCGACCAGTTGTTTATTTCCTTTGCTAAATTCAATTTGGGTAAACCAATTTCCAAAGTCTCCTTATCACGCTGGATTTCGCAGTGCATCTTATTGGCTTATCAAGCTTCTGGAAGGCCCGCACCGGAGGGAGTATATGCCCATTCAACCCGGTCAGTTTCTACTTCAGCGGCCTTTAAAGCTAGGATTCCTCTGGATGATATTTGTTCAGCAGCCACTTGGGCTTCATCTCATACCTTTATCTCCCACTACAAGTTGGATATTACATCTAGAGGTAGAGCATCCTTTGGCTCCACGGTGCTCCGGAATATCCTTCCATGATGGCCGCCCAAGATTCAGGTAGCTGGGGACTCTGTCCCACAGGTTGCAGACAAATGAATCTCCTACTTCAGATTTAGAAGTTATGTACTCAGCATAACGTTCCATCTGAGTAGGTGTATTCATTTGTCTGCAACCATCCCGCCCTCCTGTCCCCCTGGCCTTGTCAGTTTCCTGCATATTATGTGTTACCCTTTTTAGGGTATTTCTATTGTTGGCAAACTCTCTGAGGTCATGTAGGGAGAGCAGGGCATTATGGATGAGGGGAGGAGCTGAGAGCTCAGATCCATAGCTGGAAAACCATGCTGGTTCGGATCAGATATCGGATCCATAACCCACAGGTTGCAGACAAATGAATACACCTTCTCAGATGGAACGTTATGGTGAGTACATAACTTCTAATTCCTCATGTCTCAAATTGTGCAAGACCTTCATAAAAGGTGTGAATCATGTGAAGCCACCTTTTAGAGAACCTGTTCAACCAAGTGGTCTATCATTAGTTCTACAGGCTCTGACAATGCCACCCATCGAATCAGCTTCTTGCGATCTTGAGCATTTGTCATGGAAAATTATGTTCATCGTGTTACCCTGTTGCAGTCATCACACTTGGGTTATCCTGTCGTCAGGCGGTCCCGCAGTCGGCCGGATTTCCAAAGTCTTGGTCCGACGTCGGTTGCTGTCGCCTCATCCCTGACGTCAGTGCGCCAGGGGTACATATACTGCAACTTATGCCATTTTCTTCAGTCTTTCTTGCTGCGCGGTGCAGTTGCAGATTGCAAGTGCCGGTCTGCCGATTCCTGAGATTATCGAATTCGAATTTCAGACAGTCTTCTATAAAGCCAAGTACCCCGTTGGGGAAACTTTTCTTGCCTCCGACAGATGTCAGAAAAAGTTAACAATTGTATTTCTTGTGAGAAGCAAATACCTCATAAGGATTTTCATTCTTATTGCATACCTTGCCTAGGCCCTGATCACAACGTCACTTGTCGTTTTTGTGCTAGGTTTAATAAGCGTACTATTAAAAGGTGATTTGATTTCGCACTACACTTTTTTGGTAGAAAATTTAACTAGAACATTCCGTCTGAGCTACAGACTACCGGCGTGCACAAAAAATGCAGGGACAAGGACTGACAGCCAAGGCCTAAACCAGATTCAGAAGCCTCGGTTGATCTGGTCTTTGGTTCTCCGGTTATCAGTGAGGCCCCGACGCAGCCCTGGAACCTGAGACCACTACGGATATGTACTAGGCCGACGCAGCCTTTTACTTCAGGCCCTTCCGACAGTATACCTTCTAAGGACGTCGGTGCTTTGGAAATGCCATCTGTTTCTGAGGGCGTTTTCAGACTACTCACAGTCAAAACGTTTTCTAAGTCTAAGACTCCTTCTAAAGCTAAAAAGACTACACTTCAGTCTCCTGTTAAAGGCCCTATGCCTAAGAAACAGATGCTCAAAATGGCTGAAGATTTGATTTCTCTTATCAGGGGTTCACAGCCTCCTCCTGACAAAAGGCCTAGACAAGAGGAAGACTCTGCTTCTTCTGAGCAACGGTCTATTTCTTTGGATTCCTCTGAAGACCAAGACTATTCCTACACTCCTTATGTAGATTTTGATGCTGAGGACTCTTCCCTCAGCTTCCCTTCCTGAAGACTACTCTTTTGGGGAAACTTTACACACTGAGGGAACATTTCCACTGGGAAGGTCAGGATTTCTCTGATTCCAAGAAAAGGCTCAGTTTTTTACTCCCCCAACACAGACCTCTAGCCATCCCACCTGTTTTGGACATTGTGGATTGTCTATTTAGAATCAAGTTTCAACCTAGACTCTCTACCTCCTGCTCCGGCTAAGCCTGACAGATACTACAGAGTACCAGAGTCCCACAAATTTCTTTACAAAAGCCCAGTAGCTGACCCAGAGACCATCTCCCAGGGTCCCAAGGGGGCTAAAGCTTCCATGGCTAAAAACCCAGTACCTTCTGAGAGGGACTCGAGCACTAGACAGTTGGGGGGAAAAAGGTTTACACCTCAACCACATTAGCTATGAGAGCACTAAATTGTCAATTTCATATGCAAGTATCAGCAGTTTCTAATCTCTCAGTTCAAACAAAAGATTACCTCCCTTCCCCAACAATCTGAATTGAAAGTACAGGATTTACTGCATGCCACCGAGCAGGTGGGAAAACATACCTTACAGTGTGGGTTTGATTCTTTGGAGGCCTCCTGCAGAGCAGCTGTCACTGGATCAGTTATACTTGGGTATGCCTGGTTAAAGGAACAAAGTCTACCTGATCATGTCAAAGCAAAAATACTGGATGGACCCTTGCAGCAGGATGTTCTTTTTGGAGTTAAAGCAGAAGTGGTGCTAATGAAAATGGAAGATAAGGTGAAATCAATGCAGACAGTCAAAGATTTCCTACAGGTACAACCCCCTCGCTTTAGCAGAAACTGGCCAACAAAAAATTGGTCCTTTCCAGCCACTGACTGACAGAGGGGTAAATACAGGCGCCCAAGGGGCCGAGGACAACCACAAGCCCAGTATAAACCTCGCCAATGGAGCACTCCAGCCCAGAAAGGAGGAGAAGACCGGTCTCAACCCAGCATGACTTGCACCTCGACTGGCCAAACAAAGCTCTTGTTAGCCCCCTTGGGGGGGGGGGGGGGACTAGCACTTTTTGCTGACAACTGGCACATGGTCACAAAGGACAAATGGGTCCTAGACATTATTTTACGAGGATACAGATTCCACTTTCACACCTTGCCAATGAAAAGAGGAATGCCAAACCTGCCACTAAATCAAAGGGCAGAGGCTCGAAAGCAAATTACAGCTCTCATGGCCATGAGAGCCATTCAACGGGTACAGATTCAAGTGCATGGCCAAGGATTTTACTCTTGGCTCTTTCTAGTACCCAGAAAGGACAGTGCTTGGAGACCTATTCTGGATCTTCTAAACACTTAACCTACAAGTCCCAAAATTCAAGATGCTAACACTACAGCAGCTACTTCCCATGTTGGGCAAGGAAGCATGGCTGGTAACGTTGGACCTAGAGGCATACCTGCATGTCCCTATCAGACAAAGTTGCAGAAGACACCTCCGTTTCATTGCAGGTTCAACCCATTGCCGATTCTCTGCACTGCCCTTTGGCTTATCTACTGCACCCAGAGTTTTCACAAAATGCCTGGCACCAGTAATTGCATATTGCAGACAGAGGAATTCAAATATATCCATACCTGGACGACTGCCTCATCCACGCAGAAAGAAAAGACATTCTCTTAAATCATCTGGCTTTTGTGAGGCATCTACTAAATTGTCTGGGGTACACAGTAAACAAAAAGTGAAAACTAGTACTCCACAAAAAATGATATTCCTGGGTGCCGGCTTGGACACACCGGCCCAGAAGGCTTATCTTACACCAGACACGCAACTACAACTGACTCAAGACAATAGCAACAAAGACCCAATTAACTGCAAGAAAAATTCTGCAGGCTTTGGGTTTCATGGCATCTTGCATTCTGATAATACCATTTGCAAAACTGCATATGAGGAAATTACAGTGGTACCTAAAAAGTGTATGGTCTCAACACAGCCACAGCTTGGACACAGTGATTTCTCATTCCCTGCCTTCAACAGGAATTTCTATGGTGGGCACAGGCATGTCACCTCAACAAGGGTCCACCTTTCACCTTGCCCCCAACCAGGCAAACTATCGCAACAGACGCTTCAGACTATGCCTGTGGGGGCACACATGGCAGGGCAATGCATTCAAGGCCTATGGACTGCAGAACAAAGAAAACTACACATAATTCGAAGAGAGATGCTAGCTGTACAGAAAGTTGAAAGCCTTCAAGGATCTTCTACATCCAGGACAACTTGCAATAAAGACTGACAACACCACAGTAATGTGGTACATAAACAAGGGGGCACACATTCCTGCCCTCTTTGCAGGCAAGCAATAATCTTATGGATCACAGCTCTGGCCTAAGTCCAGTTATAAGCTCAATTCCTGCCAGGACAGAAAAACACATTGGCAGACTACCTAAGCAGACACATCAAAGATCCCCACGAGTGGAAGCTAGACCCACAAATATTTACAATGATAACTCAAAAATGGGGCCTTCCAAATATAGACCTTGTTCGCCAGTCCTCAAAACTGCCAACTGACAATTTTGTACAAGGACATTCCACCATCAAGCTTGGAAAGTGGACGCTCTTTCAGTTGGAAAAACCTGACAGCATATGCCTTTCCTCCATTACCTCTTCTCACAAAGGTTCTTTTGAAGGTCAAAAAGGAGAAACCTCAACTGATTCTCATAGGCCCTGACTGGCCATGGCAGCACTGGTACCCGCTATTGAAGAGTATAGCTCACAGCCCACCATGGATATTGCCTCAAATACCTCATTTGCTCACGCAGCAAAACATTCTACACAGCCAGCTAGAAACCTTAAACCTGGCTGCATGGCGAGTCTTTTAAACATCCAACCAGCCCCTCTTTCACAAGCAGTCCTGGATGTTATTCTGGAAGCCAGGAGGCCAAGCACCAGGAAGGCTTTCTCGGACAAATGGAAAAGGCTTTCTGCCTGGAACCAAGCTAAAGGCCGGAACACAAGTTAGCCTCATATGCCTCGCATCTTGCAGTATTTAGCAGAGATGTTGCACAGAGGACTTTCCTTCTCCTCAATTAAAATCCATGCTTCAGCTATTTCAGCTCACTACGACACAAATCCACCTTTATTTTCACATTCTCTTCTAAAGCAGTTCCTCAGAGGGGCAAAAAACATTAGAACACCTAGAAGAGCTCCTACACCAACATGGGACCTCAACTTTGTTCTGGAAAAACTAACTTTACCTCCCTTTGAACTAGCTTTCTCTGCAGACCTTCAGTTCCTATCTTGGAAGACTGCCCTGCTCCTGGCAATAACTTCTGCTAGGAGAGTCTCAGAATTACAGGCACTAATGGCAGTGGAACCTTTCCTCATTTTTCATCAAGGCAGAGTTTGTCTACGAACTAATCTTTTCTTCATGCCTAAGGTAGTTTCCAGTGTAGCTTTAAATCAAACCATCCATCTACCCACTTTCTTTCGCAATCCACAGAACAAAGGTGAGAGAGACTTGCATTCCTTGGACATTCACAGGCAGCTTCGTTGCTGCTTGGACAAAACTTAAGGCCTTCAGAGAAACTGACCAGCTCTTTGTATCCTATGCTAAAGCTTCTCAAGGGAGGGCTATATCCAAACCATTTCTAAATGGATAGACCATTGCATATGGTTCTGTTATACCCATCATGGGAAACCAGTTCCTACTACCATTAGATCCCACTCTACCAGGGCAACAGCTACCTCTACAGCCTTTCTCCGAGGGGTCCCTACCAAGGAAATTTTAGAAGCTGCAACTTGGAGTTCAGTACACACCTTCACCATACACTATCACCTTCCTCTCTATTCTAAGTCCAGGGCAGGCTTCGCCACTGCAGTTCTGCAGGTCCTCATTGCCTCCACTAACCCTCTGATACCTCCACCCTGCCTTAGCTTTGGGACTCAACCCAAGTGTGATGACTGCAGCAGGGTAACACGATGAACATAGTACAAAACAAATAGTTTTGTACCTACCATAAATGTAGATGCTAGTGTTCACCTTGCTGCAGTCCAGGTTACCCTCCCTCCAACCCCTCTGATCTTTTGGCTAAATCTCTGCTATGCCTTACTGATGTATTTGCTTATAGCTGAAGGGATTTTGTGTTTGTACAGTGTTCACTCCATTTGGTACCAATTTTAATCACCTTTTTGGGGGCACCTGAGAAACTGAAGAAAATGGCGTCTGTTGCAGTATATGTATCCCTGCGCACTGACGTCAGGGATGAGGCGACGGCAACCGACGTCGGACCAAGACCTTGGAAGTGCGTCTGACTGCGGGGACCGCCTGATAGGATAACCCTAGGGTCATAATTGCAGTAGGGTGAACACTCTTAACATCTACATTTTATGGTAGGTACCAAACTGTACTTGTTTGGTCGCCATTACTTCTGCCAGACGTATCTGAGCTTCAAGCTTTATGCATCAAGAGTCCATACCCGAGTTTTCGAGAGTGTCTTTGAGAATTCATTCTGCCAAAAGTGATTGAAATGTTTATTAATCAAATCATTGAATTGCCAGATGTCCTTCATGGTTGCATCTGCAGTCATAACAAATGGGTTGTCCTGTCGTCAGGCAGCCCTTCGGTCGGCCGGATTCCAAAGTCTGGGTCCGGCTTCGGCTGATGTCGCACTTCACCCGACGTCATCTCTGCTGGTCTTCGGGTATAAAGGCATCAGCCGACGACATTTTCCTCAGTCTTTCTTGCCGCGTGGCGCCCGAAGCAGAAGCTGTTCGCAAGTGCCGGTCGGTCAGATCCAGAGATTACTACTACCGAATACTACTTCGAAGACTTCTAAAAGCTAAGTACCCCGTTGGGGACTCTTTCTTGCCTCAGCCGATGTCAGAAAAAGTCAATAACTGTTTAACTTGTGGGAAACAAATACCTCATAAAGATTTCCACTCTTACTGTATGCCTTGCTTAGGCCCAGACCACGACGTAGCAGCCTGTTCGGCCTGCGCTTCCTTCAACCGACGAACGCTAAGGCGTCGGTCGGAGTTTGCTGAACAGTTTTTCAGCTCAGACTTTGCGTACATTATGCCGTCGGATCCTCCGACTACCCAAATTGTTAAACGCAAGGAGAGACCGACACTCGCGGTCTGCGGTTTCGGCCGAAACCACGGTTAAGCAAGCCGCGAGTGTCTCTGTTTCGGCCGAAACCGAGAAAACTGGTCAATCTTCAGCCGAATCCATGGCTACTACTGAGGCTCCTGCTACCTTACCTGAATCGGCCTCAGAAATTTTGCCTACAACTGTGGTTTCTACTGATTTATCAGACACCATCCCTTTGGATGTCTCTACCCCAGCACGTGGTGCTGCTAGACCCCCTGCAGCCATGTCTATCAAGGCCTTTGCCAGGGCTAAAGCAGCCAAATCTACCAAGTCAGTGCCTGTTAAACCTCCCTCACACAGGCCCACTTCTAGTTCACAAATGCTTACTCTGGCAGAAGATTTAATATCCTTAATTAGGGGATCCCAATCTCACCCTGACAGGGCCTCTCAGCCCCCAGAAAAGAGACCTAGGACAGAGCCCCCCGAGCCAGTGTCCTCTGATTCTGCGGATGACTCCGACATTACAGAACAGCCAGAGGATCCTTTTTCTACTTATGAAGACTCCGATGCTGAAGAATCAATTCCAGCTGCCTCTCCACCAGAGGAATTTTCCTTTGGGGAAACCTTACATGCCATGAGAGAACAATTTCAATGGCAGGGACAAGATTTCTCAGATTCAAGAAAAAGGCTTAGGACTTTTCTGCACTTACCACAACATAGGCCCTTAGCTATACCTCCTGTTTTGCCTGTTGTGGATGATGCATTTAATGATGTCTGCACTGCTCCTGATTCTTTACCTCCAGCCCCTGCCAAACCTGATAGATTTTACAGGGTACCTGACACTCATCACCACCTATACAAGGCCCCACTGGCAGACCCCAAACTATTTCCCAGGGGCCAAGGCAGTAGCCTCGACCACAGCAAAAAACCCTATTCCTTCAGAAAGGGAATCCAGGTCCTTAGACAGATGGGGGAAAAAAGTTTACACCTCTGCTACTCTCTCAGCTAGAGCTTTAAACTGTCAGTTTCACATGATCCAATACCAAGAGTTTATGCTTGATCAGTTAACTAAAAAAGTATCCTCTGATGAATCTTTAGATAAGAAATATGTATTGGAAATGGTGAATAACATACAACAGGTTAGTAACCATTCCTTAAAATGTGGCTATGATGCACTGGAGGCTTCATTTAGATCAGCCATGACTGGCACAGTAATAAGAAGACATGCATGGTTGAAAACAGGTCTTACCGGATCATGTTAAAGCAAAGCTATTAGATGCTCCTATGGATAAGGCCAGTTTATTTGGTACACCTGCCCAGCAGGTAATGAAGAAAATGGAAGAAAAGGCAAAATCTGTACAAACAGTTAAAGATCTCTTACAGCTTCAGCCCCCAAGGTTTAGCAGGAATTGGCCTGCCAAAAATTGGTCTTTTCCTGACTCCACAAGATCCCAAAGGGGCAGGAATAGACGCTCCAGAGGCAGAAATCAATCCAGAGGAGGTGCCTACAGAGGACGACAGTGGCAAGGTAATAACAGAGGCACAGACACGACCACTACCACTGCAACAGGACAATCACAGTGACTTGGCTCTAACTCCGCCTACCAGGGAGCAAATAGCAGCACCATTAGGCGGAAAGTTAGCCTTATTTTCGAAAAATTGGCACTATATCACAAAAGACAAGTGGATTTTGCAAACCATAGACCAAGGCTACCGGTTCCACTTCCACACCTTACCAGCAAAAAGAGGAATGCCAAACCTGCCTCCAAATCAAAAAATAGAAGCTCTACAGCAGATAACGAAATTAACAAAGATGAGAGCTGTGGAAAGAGTACCAATAACAGAACAGGGCAAAGGATTCTACTCCAGACTCTTCCTAGTACCAAGAAAAGAGAAAAGTTGGAGACCTATTCTCGACCTGTCCATCTTAAACACATATATCATTGTCCCAAAATTCAAAATGCTGACCCTACAGCAACTTCTTCCCATGCTGGGCAAGGAGTGTTGGCTGGTAACTCTAGATCTCAAGGAGGCATACCTGCACGTCCCCATTCGACCAAATTGCAGAAGATACCTCAGATTTCTTGCAGGATCAGAGCATTATCAATTCTCAGCATTGCCCTTTGGCTTATCTACTGCGCCCAGAGTATTCACAAAATGCCTGGCATCAGTAATCGCCTACTGCAGACTACAGGGAATCCAAATTTATCCATACCTGGACGACTGCCTGTTACAAGCAGACAACAAAAGCAAGCTGACAACAGATTTACAAAGGGTCATTTACTTGCTACAAGCCCTGGGATACACAGTCAATTTACAAAAGTCAAGGCTGATACCATCCCAAACAAGAACATTCTTGGGCGGAATTGGACACAGTAAAACAAATGGCATTCCTAACTGCAGAAAAACAAAAAGAACTCCCTCTTTACTTCTTGGCATTAACAAAGCAGAACAAACTTAACAGCAAGAAAAGTTCTGCAGGCCTTGGGCTTCATGGCATCATGCATAATCTTGGTCCCACATGCCAGACTGCATATGAGAAAACTACAGTGGTACCTAAAGAATTTATGGTCTCAACACAGGCACAGCCTAGAAGCAGAAATACCACTAATCCCATGCCTAAAACAGGAGTTCCTATGGTGGGCTCAAGCATGCCAGTTAAACCCAGGCCTACCCTTCCACAACTTTCGAGCAAGCCAAACCATCACAACAGACGCCTCAGACCTAGGATGGGGGGCGCACATGCTGAACAAATGCGTACAAGGATTGTGGACTCAGGACCAGCTGCACCTGCACATAAACCAAAAAGAAATGCTGGCAGTAAAACTGGCAATCCAAAAATTCAGACCATTCCTCAAAGAAGGCCATTTGATGATAAGGACAGACAACACCACAGTCATGTGGTACATCAACAAACAGGGAGGCACTCATTCATACCCCTATGCAGAATGACTTTGGACCTTTGGAATCTGGCTCGGCTACAACATCCAGTTACAGGCAATATTTGTACCGGAAAAGAGAACACCCTAGCAGACATGTTAAGCAGAACCACCTCGGATGCTCACGAATGGATGCTACACCCGGACATCTTCAAGACCATCACAAAGAAATGGGGAATGCCACAAATAGATCTATTCGCTTCCCCTCTCAATCACCAGCTCAAAAAATTCTGCACAAGGACATTCCACCCACTTGCATGGAAGGTGGATTCTCTCTCCTTCAGCTGGAAAGGTCTGACAGCATATGCATTTCCACCTCTTCCCTTGATACACAAAGTATTACTGAAAATCAAAGAGGAACGTCCAAGTATAATCCTGATAGCTCCGAACTGGCCAAGACAACACTGGTACCCATTGCTGAGGAGCATGTCTCTGGAGAAAATGTGGTCAATACCCCTGATGCCTTTGATGTTAACTCAGAACAACTACAGCATCATGCATCCAAACCTAAAAACTTTGCAACTGACTGCCTGGAACATCACATAGCAGCAACTAATCCAGATCTGTCCCAAAGGGTTAAAGACATTATCCTTGAAGCCCGCAGACCTTCAACAAGAAGGAACTATGCAGGAAAATGGAAAAGGTTTGTCATTTGGAGTGCTGAAAGAGGAAAAGATGTGTCGAATATAGATATTGCTAACATTCTGGAGTATTTGGCAGAGCTTCTACATACAGGCCTGTCCTATTCCTCCATCAAGATACATGCATCAGCTATTTCTGCAGAATACAGCTTTGATCCACCTGTCTTTTCACATCCTCTACTCAGGCAGTTCCTCAGAGGGATCAAGAATGTAAAACCTCCTAGGAAACCACCATTACCAGCATGGGACTTGAACTTTGTGCTAGAAAAGTTGACACTCCTCTTTGAACCAGCAGCAACAGCAGATCTACAGCACCTGTCATGGAAAACTGCTTTCCTACTGGCAATTACCTCAGCAAGGAGGGTTTCGGAACTACAGGCCTTAATGGCAGTACAACCCTTCCTAATCTTCCATCAAGATAGGGTGTCCATGAGAACTAATCCTACATTTATGCCTAAGGTGGTATCCAGAGTGTCTTTAAACCAGGCAATCCACCTACCTACCTTCTTCCCCAATCCACAAAACAGAGGGGAAAGAATGCTGCATACCTTGGACGTACATAGACAGCTACGCTACTACCTGGACAGAACCAAGGGTAACAGAAAAACTGACCAGCTTTTTGTAGCCTATGCAACAGGAAGGGAAGGAAAAGCAATTTCCAAACAGACAATCTCCAAATGGATAGGAAATTGCATAAGATTCTGTTACTCCTACCATGGAAAACCAATTCCACAGAACATAAGGCCTCATTCTACAAGGGCTACAGCCACTACCACAGCTTTCTTACGAGGAGTGGCAACCAAGGACATTATTGAGGCGGCTACTTGGACCTCCGTAAAATACATTTGCCAAGCATTATAGTTTACCTCTATATTCTAGATCCCGAGCAGGGTTTGCCACTGCTGTCCTGCAAGGGATCCTTACCACACCATAATTTTTTCTTCCTCCTCCCCTAGTTGGCTATGGTATTCTACCCATTTGTTATGACTGCAGATGCATCCATGAAGGACATAGTACAGTTTTGTACCTACCATAAATGTAGATGTTCGAACTGGATAGCATCTGCAGTCAGGATTACCCTCCCTCCTTCCCCTCTGTGGTACTCCTAGGGTATTTACCCTCCTAATAGCTAGCTGGGGGGGGGGGGTCTCTTATGGTGTATTTGTTTGTATATATGTACATACATGCTTATTTTTTGTGTTTGCCTTCTATCTTTTTGGAAACATTGGCATTTATCCAAAATTTAGCCTTCCAAGAGGGCAACTGGCATCTGGGGCAAGAAACAGAGGAAAATGGCGTCGGCTGATGCCTTTATACCCGAAGACCAGCAGAGATGACGTCGGGTGAAGTGCGACATCAGCTGAAGCCGGACCCAGACTTTGGAATCCGGCCGACCGAAGGGCTGCCTGACGACAGGACAACCCATTTGTTATGACTGCAGATGCTATCCAGTTCGGACATCTACATTTATGGTAGGTACAAAACTGTACTTTTTCTTTCCCAATCATTCAAACAGAGGAGAGTATTGCCTACATACCCTAGTTATCCACAGGCAAGTCCGTTTTTACTTAAACAGGACTAGGTCCTTTCGTAAATGACCAGTTATTTTTGGCCTCTTCTGGACTTAGATTAGGATCTGCTGTTGCTAAGGTCACACTAGCTAGATGGTTGAAGGACTGTGACCTTCATTTATACACAACGTGATCTCGTTGCCCACTACTATGAAAGCTCATTCAACAAGGTCGGTGGCAGCTTCTGCTGCCTTCCATGCCAGAGCTTCTTTACATGACATCTGTGCAGCTGCAACTTGGGCTACACCTCATACCTTCATCAGTCATTACAAATTGGATTTGGCCTCCAGGGGAAGAGCATCTTTTGGTTCTATGGTGCTTGGGAATGTCCTTTCATGAGAGCCTCCCAGGAATAGAGGTAGCTGCGGACACTGTCCCATGCGTAAGGAATGAACGAGGGTTAATATCAGGTAAAGTTATCTTACCATAACATTCCATCTGTATTGTTTATCCTTGTTTAGTCATTACGACCCTCCTTCCTCCTGTGGCTTCTAGTGGATCTCACCATCTGGCTCTCAAGTCTTTTGACTAGCAAACTCAATCTGAGGTAACAAGGAGAGGGAGATTATAGGTAAGAGTTTAGCTCTAGAGTTTGTAGCTGATGTGAGCTTGGAAAATGGCTGGCTGTGTTCCGAGGTTGGAACAGATACCCATGTGTAATGACTGAATAAAGATGAACAATACAGATGGAACGTTATGGTAAGACCTAACTTTTTCTGTACAGTCCAGAGGTTAAGGTTTAGAACTAAAGTCCTGTGGTGCAAGGTTTGATTCCCTCTGCTCTCATTTGCTGCCTCTGAGCAAGTCATTTAACCAGGCAATGCTCAGAGGTTACCCCTGAAAAGGGGAATCCTGTCCAGTTGGCTTACCTGGTTAAAGTATTACTATTGTCCCCAAAAGCTTGAATTCCCTGCTAGACGAAAAGCTTAATGTTACACCTGCGGAATTTAAATTGAGTAATACCTGAAGATGGAGGAAAGTCCTAGAAGCAGAGAGGGGAGGTTGGTATCATGGGTCTGAGTAGGTGTGCCTTATTTTTATTATTGGTTACAACAGAGTGAAGTCCGAACATATAAAAATATGGGTAGTTGGATGTATTTGTAGAGCAAACCTAACTAGAAAGCAATTTTTGCTCAGTGTCAAGCCAGAAGTGACCTTTCCTGCTTTAATGAAGGTGCAGAAACAAGTGCATCTTGAGGATAATTGCAGAAGTGTGAATACTAATGCGATTTCATTGTGAACAAATGACCATCTTCCTGCTCAGATATTCTGCAGGGGCATCTCGAGGTTCTGCTGATGTCCTTCAAGGATGCATCTGCAGTCATAACATATGGGTTGTCCTGCCTCAGGCAGCCCTTTGGTCGGCCGGATTCCAAAGTCTGGGTCTGGCCTCTGCTGATGTCGCACTATGTTCTTCGTGTTTCACTGTTGCAGTCATAACTAGGGTGCTCCTGCCGGCAGGCAGCCCGAGGTCGGCCAGAATCCCAAAGTCTGGGTCCGGCGTCGGCTGTACAAGCTAGTACCCTGACGTCAGTACGCTCTGGTACATGGCCCTCAGCCGACGCCATCTTCCCCAGTCTTTCTTGCCGTGCAGTGGAAAGCAGCTCGCAAGTCGGTTGGCGATTTTCGAACAGCGTATTTTGTTGTTGTCTGTCCGAAGTTCGTCGTTCTCTTCTCAAAGCTAAGTACCCCGTTGGGGAATCTTTTTCTTTTTCCTCCGATGTCAGAAAAAGTTAATTGTATATCGTGTGGGAAACAAATACCTCCTAAAGATTTCCACTCTTGCTGTCTACCTTGCTTAGGCCCTGACCACAACGTTTCTTGTTGTCTGTTCTGTGCCAGGTTCAATTCTCGTACTATCAAGCGCAGGTACGATTGGGCTCTAAATTATTTTGGCAGACGCTTCAATTATAGAATGTCGTCGGACACTACCGGAATTCAAAAGAAGCGCAAAGACAGGCCTCCGAGGTCCAAATAGGACTCGTTGCAGCTGGAGCCAGCGTCCGGTTCGGTTGTCAGTGAGGCGCTTTTGCAGCCCCTGTCGTCCGCCGCTTCTGAACCGATGGTCGATACGGACTCCCATGGGGAACCATCAAGGCCTACTATTTTAACTGCTGCAGGACCTTCGGATGTCGCTCCCTCGGATGGGTCCGGAACCGCTGTGCAGGTACCGGCTTCTGAGGGGGGTTTCAGGCCTACTCTCATCACTATTTCAAAGGCAAAGACAAAGACTCCTGTTAAGTCTAAAGTTCCTGCCCAAGCTACTTCTGAATTTACTCCCATGACACAGAAGCAATTATTAAAGATGGCTAAAGATTTACTTACCATGATTAGGGGTTCTCACCCCCCACCTGAAAAAAGGCCTCTACAGGATGTTCCTCTGGATTCCTCTGACCAGGCTTCTGTATCTTCTGTCTCTTCCTCTTATCAGGAGTATTCTTTTCCTCCTTATGAGGATTCGGATGCTGAGGACTCTTTGCCCTCTGCCTCTCCGCCTGAAGGTTTCTCTTTTGGGGGAACCTTGCATGAGATGAGGGAACATTTTCATTGGGAGGGTCAGGAGTATTCTGCTTCCAAGAAGAGGCTTACAGAATTCCTTCTTCCTCAACATAGGCCTTTAGCTATCCCTCCTGTTCTTGACATTGTGGATGATGCTTTTTCTGAGGCTAATTTGAATCCTGATTCCATGCCTCCTGCTCCTTCTAAGCCTGATAGGTTTTATAGGGTTCCTGACTCTCATTTATTCTTATTTAAGAACCCTTCTGCGGATCCTGAAACTATTTCTCAGGGCTCTAAGGCTGCTAAGGTTGCTACTTCTAAGAATCCTATTCCCTCTGAGAAGGATTCTCGTGCTTTAGACAGGTGGGGAAAAAAGGTATATACTTCTGCTACCCTGTCTGTAAGGGCTTTAAATTGCCAGTGTCATATGTTTAAGTATCAGCAATTTCTTTTGTCTGTTTTAAAGCAAAAGCTTGCTTCCCTTCTTGCATGTGCAGAGGATAAGGAACTTCAGGATGTATTGCATGCAACTGACCAAGTGAACAAACATAGTTTGCATTGTGGTTTTGATGCCTTGGATGCTTCTTGCAGGGCTGCAGCCTCTGGTAATGTTATCAGGAGACATGCCTGGCTTTGTGAACAAAGTTTAACTGAACAGGTTAAGGCTAAGTTATTAGATGCCCCTGTTCAACACTATGTTCTTTTTGGATCTAAAGCTGAGGAGGTTATTAAAAAGATGGAAGAAAAGGCAAAATCTATACAAACTGTAAAAGATTTCTTGCAAGTTCAGCCTCCTAGATTTTCCAGGAATTGGCCCTCCAAAAATTGGTCCTTTCCCACATCTGACAGGCCTCAAAGGGGAAGATAGACGCTCCAGAGGTCGTGGTCAAGCTCAGGCCTCTTACAGATCTAGACAATGGACTGCTTCTTCACCTAGAAGGGGAGAAGGCGGATCCCAATCTCAAAGAAAACAAACTCGATGACTCTCTCGGTTGGGCTACAGGACCCCTTCACCTGGATGCCCCATCTCGGAGGAAAACTGTCTCTTTTTTACAGAAATTGGACTCCTTACCCAGGACAGATGGGTATTGGACGTGATTTTAAAAGGCTACAAATTCCACTTTCATACTCTGCCAAGGGCTTAGGGTTGGCCAGATCTGCCAAAACATCAATGGTCAGAGGCCTTAAATCAAGTGGATGCTCTTCTGGCCATGAGAGCCATAGAGCCTGTTCCACTCTGAGATGGGAAAAGGTTTTTATTCAAGACTGTTTCTGGTTCCAAGAAAACAAAGCTCATGGAGACCTATTCTGGACCTTTCTGTGTTAAACACCTTTTTGGAAATTCCAAAATTCAAGATGCTTACTCTGCAGCAACTAATTCCAATGCTCTCTCAGGACGCCTGGATGGTGACATTGGACTTAAAGGAAGCCTACTTGCACATTCCCATCAGGCAGGAACGCAGGAAATTCCTCAGATTCAAGGCAGGTTCTTTCAATTCTCTGTACTGCCCTTTGGTTTATCTACTGCGCCCAGAGTCTTTACCAAGTGCCTGGCACCAGTAGTGGCTTATTGCAGACTTCAGGGGATTCAGATTTACCCCTATTTGGACGACTGCCTTATTCAGGCAGACAGCAAGGATCTTCTACTTCAAAATCTGGAATTTGTTCAATGTCTTCTCTTCTTTCTGGGATTCTCAGTGAACAAAAAAGTCACATTTGATCCCTTCTCAGCAAATGGTGTTCTTGGGAGCCCTCTTAAATACGACCTTACAAAGGGCCTTCCTCACTCCAGAAAAACAATCACAGCTGGCTTCAATTTTCAACACCTTGGCAACTCTATCTCTGCTCACTGCAAGGAAATTCCTGCAGGCTCTGGGCTGCATGGCTTCTTGCGTTCTGTTGATTCCAAATGCAAGGCTTCATATGAGAAAGCTTGAATGGTATCTGAAAAGTGTATGGTCACAGCATTACCACGATCTGGACATTCTGATTCCTCTGATCCCCTGCCTCCAGAAGGAGTTCCTCTGGTGGTCCAGGGTGTGTGCTTTAAACGAAGGAAAGCCTTTTCGTCTACCTCAACCTTCTCAAATCATAACCACGGACGCCTCGGATTATGCTTGGGGAGCACACTTTCTAGACAGTTGCCAGCAGGGAACCTGGACAAAGGACCATCTTCACTGGCACATCAATCTGAAGGAAATGTTGGCAGTTCAAAATGCTCTTCTAGCCTTCAAGAATTTTTTGCAACCAGGGCCTCTGCTAATTCGCAGACACCACCACAGTCATGTGGTACATAAACAAGCAGGGGGGTTCTCATTCGTACCTCCTTTGCAGACTAGCTATGGCTTTATGGGACACAGCTCTAAATCTGAATCTACATCTCCAGGCTCAATTCATTCCAAGAGAACAGAATCTCTTAGCAGACAGCCTGAGCAGAAACATTTCAGATCCTCACGAATGGATGCTAGACACCAACTTATTCAACAGGATTACTGCAGTTTGGGGATGTCCCCAGATAGATCTGTTTGCATCCCATCTCAATCAGCTGCCTCGCTTTTGCACCAGGTCCTTCCACAAAACAGCTTGGAAAGTGGATGCCCTGTCCTTCAGCTGGAGAAGCCTTTCGGGATAGGTCTTCCTCTACTACCTCGGGTATTACTGAAGATAAAACAGGACAAGCCCAAGTTCCTCATCTTGATTGCTCCAAATTGGCCTCTGCAGTTTTGGTATCCAACTTTAAAGCACCTGTTCTTGGAGCCTCCTTGGATTCTCCCTCTGAACCCTTCTCTTCTGTCCCAGCATCAGGGTCGGTTACTACATCCCAATCTCAAGACCCTTTGCCTGGCAGCTTGGCTCTTCAAAGGAATTTGATTTCTTCTAGCCTTCCCAAACAAGTTTTGGATGTTCTGGAAGCTAGACGGCCTAGCACTAGGAAATCCTATGCCTCTAAATGGAAGAGGCTTTGTATTTGGATGCAGGACCGAGGCTCGGACCCTCTGGTGCCTGATCTCTCCTCTATTTTGCTTTACCTTTCGGATCTTTTGTCTAAAGAACTTTCCTTTTCTTCCATTAAGATTCATGTTTCTGCTATTTCTGCTCATTTCAATTCTGATCCTCCTGTTTTCTCATCCTTTGAGACAATTCTTGAGAGGGGCCAAGAATTTAAGACCTCCCAGGACACCACCTGTTCCTGTTTGGGATCTTAATTATGTTTTAGAAAAACTTACTTTGCCTCCTTTTGAGCCTGCTGCATCTTCAGATATTAAGTTTTTATCTTGGAAGACAGTTCTTTTGTTAGCATTGACTTCTGCCAGAATGGTCTCAGAGTTGCAAGCTCTCATGGCTGTGGAACCATACCTTATTTTCCACCAGGACAGAGTATCCTTGAGGACTAATCCTACTTTCATGCCTAAGGTGATTCCAAAGTGGCTTTAAATCAGACAATTCACCTTCCTACTTTCTTTCCTAATCCCCAAAATAAAGGGGAAAGGATTTTGCATTCATTGGATGTGCACAGACAGTTACGATTTTACCTGGACAAGACTAAAGAGTTCAGAAAATCTAATCAATTGTTTGTTTCTTTTGCCTCCAGTTTTCTTGGAAAAGCTGTTTCAAAACAAACTATTTCCAAATGGATTGCTTATGGAATCAGATTTTGTTACACTCATCATGGGAAACAATTTCCAGGTACTGAAGTCATTCTACTAGAGCAGCTGCCACTTCTACAGCTTTTCTCAGAGGAGTTCCTACCAAGGATATCTTGGAAGCTGCCACTTGGAGTTCTGTGCATACTTTTTCCAAGCACTACAATCTCCCTCTGTATTCTAAGACCAGGGCAGGCTTTGCCTCTGCTGTTTTGCAGGGTCTTCTTGCTGCCCCTTCTGTCTAAGCCTACTCTCCTTTTTCACTGCTTTGGGATTCCACCCTACAGACTGCAACAGTGAAACACGAAGAACATAGTACAGTTGTGTACACCTACCATAAATGTAGATGTTAGTGTCTTCACTGTTGCAGTCGGGGTTTCCCTCCCTCCTATCCCCTCTTTTTCTCTTATTTGTGGTGTATTTGTGTTTCCTTGTTGGATTCATTTCTGATTTATTGGGACTTCTGACATCTAGGGCAAGAAAGACTGGAGAAGATGGCGTCGGCTGAGGGCTATGTACCAGAGCGTACTGACTTCAGGGTACTAGCTTGTACAGCCGATGCCGGGCCCAGACTTTGGGATTCTGGCCGACCTCGGGCTGCCTGCCGGCAGGAGCACCCTACAGTTATGACTGCAACAGTGAAGACACTCTTAACATCTACATTTATGGTAGGTGTACACAACTGTACTTTCCCCGACGTCTGGGGTATAAAAGCATCAGCCGACGCAATCTTCCTCTGTCTTTCTTGCCGTGCGGTGCCCGAAGCAGTTCGCAAGTGCCGGTCGGCCAGCTCCTTTGATTCAGCTACCGAAGACTTCGAAAAAGCTAAGTACCCCGTTGGGGACTCTGCCTCAGCCGATGTCTGATAAAGTAAATAATTGTTTAACTTGTGGGAAACAAATACCTCACAAGGATTTCCACTCTTACTGCCTCCCTTGCTTAGGCCCGGACCACGACATCTCTGCCTGCTCTGCCTGTGCTTCCTTCAACCAACGAACGCTTAGGCGTCAGTCGGAGTTTGCAGAGGAATATTTTGGGGCTAGTTTTGCATATAAAATGCCGTCTGAGACTCCGACTTCATATGTAGTTAAAAAACGGAAGGACAAGGACCGACCCTCGCGGCCCGCGGTTTCGGCTGAAACCTCGGTCAGGCCTACCGCGAGTGTCTCTGTTTCGGCTGAACCAGAGTCCTCTGTGCTTCCTGTTGCCGAAACCTTACAACCGAGTACCTCGGCCTCGGAGGCTCCGGTCGAGTCGGTTATTGAACTACCATGTCCATTAAGGCCTTCTCTAGGGCTAAAGCTGCCAAACTTGCCAAAGCTTTGCCTCCCAAGTCTACCTCTGAGGCCTTCTACCAGCACTCAAATTCTCAGCCTAGCAGAGGATCTTATCTCCTTAATTAGAGGTTCTCAACCTCACCCGGACAGGGGCTCTTCCACCTCCAGACAAAAGGCCCAGGGTTGAGCCCTCTGACCCACACTCTTCAGATGAGTCTACGGATGAATCTGTTGTCAGAGCACCAGCAGGAGGCTTATTCGGCCTACGAGGATTCTGATGCTGAAGAATCTATTCCTTCGGCCTCCCCTCCAGAAGAGTTTTCTTTTGGTGAGAGACTGCATTCTATGAGAGAACGCTTCCAATGGCAGGGCCAGGAATTTTCTGATTCCAGAAAAAGATTAAGGACCTTTTTGCATTTACTTCAGCATAGGCCTTTGGCTATACTTCCTGTTTTGATTGTTATTGATGATGTGTACTCTGATGCTAGTACAGCCCCTGATTCTCTCCCTCCGGCTCCTGCCAAACCTGATGGGTACTACAGGGTCCCGGATTCTCATTTTCACCTGCACAAGGCCCACACTGCAGACCCAGAAACCATTTCACAGGGCCCAAAAGGAGTTGCAGCTGCCACTGCTAATAAATCCTTTACCTTCTGAAAGGGAATCTAGAGCTTTAGAGCAATGGGGAAAGAAAGTTTATACTTCTGCAACTCTATGAGGGCATTAAATTGTCAATTCCATATGATTCAGTACCAAGAGTATTTGTTAGATGAATTGTGTAAAACTTTCCTCTGAGCCCCTTGACCGTAAATCACTTCAGGATCTGGTACGTAACTCACAGCAGGTTAGCAACCATTTTTTGCAATGTGGTTATGCACTGGAAGCTTCTTGTAGGTCAGCAATGACAGGGGCAGTTATACGAAGGCATGCCTGGTTGAAGGAACACTCTACCGGACCATGTTAAAGCTAAGCTCCTGGATGCACCAATGGAAAAACAAAATATATTTGGTTCCACGGCCCAGGAGGCCTTGAAGTTTGAAGAAAAGGCAAAATCTGTGCAAACAGTCAAGGACTTTCTGCAGGTACAACCGCCGAGATTCAGCAGAAATTGGCCTACTAAGAATTGGTCCTTTCCGGACTCAGAAAGATCACAGAGAGGCAGGAACAGGCGTACCAGAGGTAGAGGGCAAGCTAGAGGCCACTACAGAGGCAGTCAGTGGCAGCCACCAAGCCAGAGAGGTAGTGCCGGAACAGCAACTGCTACACCAGGACAAACACAATGACTTATTTTTGACTCTGCCAACCAGGGCTCAATTAGAAGCACCATTGGACGGAAAGCTTTCTTTATTTTCAGAAAATTGGCATTACATTACAAGGGACTCATGGGCACTGCAAATAATACACAGGCTACAGGTTCCATTTCCACACATTGCCAAAAAGAAAAGGAACGCCAGACCTGCCACCAAATCAGAGGGCGGAGGCTTTGAAGCAAATCACCAAATTACTACAAATGAAAGCCATAGAGAAGGTTCCTCTCTCAGAACAAGGCCAAGGTTTTTATTCAAGGTTATTCCTTGTTCCAAGGAAAAAAAATCAATGGAGGCCTATTCTCGATCTGTCCGCACTGAACACTTACCTCATTGTGCCGAAATTCAAGATGCTGACCATACAGCAGTCTCTTCCCATGCTGGGCAAGGAGTCTTGGCTGGTGACTCTAGATCTCAAGGAGGCATACCTGCATGTCCCCATTTGACAAAGTTGCAGAAGACACCTCAGATTTTTTGCAGGATCAGAGCATTATCAATTCTCAGCATTGCCCTTTGGCTTATCTACTGTGCCCAGAGTATTCACGAAATGCCTGGCATCAGTAGTTGCACACTGCAGACTTCAGGGGATTCAAATCTACCCATATCTGGACTGCCTGATACAAGCGGGCAGCAAGAAAAATTTGTTAAAGGACTTGGACTATGCCATCCAGCTATTACAGGCCTTGGGATACACAGTCAACATCCAAAAATCAAGACTTGTACCATCCCAAAGGATTACCTTTTTGGGTGCAGATCTAGATACAACCACCCAAATGGCCTTTCTCACAGAAGAAAAACAGAAACAACTTCCAGATTACTTCAAGAATCTGACCAGACAAACTCGGCTAACTGCAAGGAAAATCCTGCAGGCCCTGGGTTTCATGGCATCCTGCATAATACAAGCCAGGCTACATATGAGAAGATTGCAATGGTACCTAAGGAGTGTATGGACTCAGCAGTCACAGCTTGGAAACTCTGATTCCAATCATACCTTGCCTTCAAAAGGAATTCCTGTGGTGGGCTCAAGCCTGCCAGACCAACAGAGGGTTGCCTTTCTTCAAACCAAAAGCAAACCAAACCATCACCACGGACGCTTCAGACCGAGGTTGGGGAGCACACATGGAGGGCAAATGTATCCAAGGGCTATGGTCTCAAGGGCAGCTGCAAATGCACATAAACCAAAAGGAAATGCTGGCAGTGATGCATGCAATCGAGGCTTTCAAACCTTTCCTTCAACAGGTCCACCTGTTAATAAGGACAGACAACACCACAGTTATGTGGTACATAAACAAGCAAGGAGGCACGCACTCCTACCCTCTATGCCGACTGGCTATGAATCTATGGGATCTTTGTCTGAAGCACGATAAACAACTACAGGCCCAGTTCGTGCCAGGGAAAGACCATACTCTAGCAGACAGCTTAAGCAGAACTACCATGGATGCACACGAATGGATGCTGCACCCAGACATCTTCTTACTCGTAACACAGACATGGGGAAGGCCAGAGATAGATCTGTTCGCCTCACCCCACAATCATCAACTGAAAATTTTTTGCACAAGGA